>NC_090243.1:25590222-25890222 GCF_024489055.1 Chanodichthys erythropterus
ATTTCTGTGGTGAGCAACTGACCTCAAGCAGAACTGTTTTAAGATTCATTATTTGAAGTCAGACAGTCAGAGGTTTCATGTTTACATTTCATGCTGTGAAACTTGTCGAAGAAGAGAGAACAAACCATGGCGAAGAGAGAGCGCTTAGCAGGGGATGGCCAATCACAGCACATCATCTGCTTTGGTGTTTGTGGTCCATGACATGTAATTATAACCTAAACATTAGAAGTGCTTCAAAAGGCCAAAGAACATATATGTCTATATGTCTGTTGTGGCCTCTTGACAGAAACCTTCACAAGTGTGGTATCTAAATTGGTCTATTCAAGAAAAATGGCCTAAATGAGCTGTGAATGTTAAATCTGCGTCCCGTAAAAATGTAGGTGTTTTTTTTTTTTTTACAGACTCCAGTCACAATGCCTCGCAAAAGGACAATTGGCACATTTAGGAACTGTGTGAAAAAGTCCTGTGTCTGCAGAACTATGGCAGACTGGAGAATATGAATAGGCTTTTTACAGGTCAGAGCTTCCATTCAACCCACTGACATTGTTATTATCTGACGGTCATGGATGTGGCTAATTAATATTCCCATCATACCCCATAGGGCAAATTAGTCAAAAATATGCTCCAGACAGTGTTTTCACAGTCTTGCTCACGGATTTTTCACCTTATATTTTGACTTGTTGACTTACACATTCTGTTCCAAAACTTAGCTAGCTGCCTTCTAAGGCAACATTGTAACAGAACCTGAATTTAACATTGTAACCCACAAAGAACCTCATAAGTGACTAATTTTGAATTCTACATGGCAACAACATGCTACAAAACACACTCTAAAAAAGGCTGGCTTAAAAACAACCCAATTTGGGTCATTTGGCAACCCAGCGCAAAAATGGAGTAACCAAACGTTAAATGTTTGACCCAAATGCTGGGTTGCAACTCAACTATTGATTAAAAATTACTATATTGCTGGTTTAAAATGAACCCAAAATACATTGAAAATTAAAATCATGCACAGAATTACTAGAGCAACAGTGATAATCAAAAAAGTGAACATTTATCACTTTAAAAATGCTGGGTTAAAAACAACACAAGTTGGGTTGAAAATGGACAAACCCAGCAGTTGGGTTACATGTTTGCCCATTCGTCTGGGTAGTTTTATTAAACCCAACTTCTGATTACTATATGGCTTGCCTAAAATGAACCAAAAATATTTTGGAAATTAAAATGCAGACACATAATTACTAGAGGCAACAATAATATATGTTTTTTTTTTTTTTTTTTTTTTTTTTACAAGCAATTTAATAAATGTTTATTGCTTAATTATTATTAATTAAACATATGAATAAATGTTCATTTCCAACATATTTTGTGTTCATTTTAAGCAAGCAATACAGTCATTTTTAAACAATAGTTGAGTTCAATAAAACTACCTAGCAGGTTGAGCAAACACTTAACCCAACTGCTGGGTTAAAACAACCTAATTGCTGGGTTTGTCCATTTTCAACCCAACTTGGGTTGTTTTTAACCAAACATTTTTTAGAGTGATTAATAAGCAAGAGTACCCACACTGTAAAAAAAAAAAAACAAAAAAAAAAAACATAAATAAATAAAACAATAAAGAAAAGAAGAAAAAAGCTGTTTACTCATGCTGGGTCACTATGTTACTATGTTGGGTTATTTCCCACCCCCCAAAAATGGTCATTTTAACATTGTTGGGTTATTTTTAACCCATCTGGCTTTTAACCCATTTCATTGTGTTAAAATAACCCACAGTTGGGAAGTTGCTATATTATCCCATAGTTGGGTTACTTGTTGGGTTATTTTTAACCCAACATTTTTAAGTGAGCAGGAAAGCATAAAAATAAGAGTTAAAACAACATGCATATGTGTATGTGAGCGAGAAAGTGCAGAAAAGAATGACAACTTAACAATAATACAGCTTTTTAAAAGTTAAATATTTATTAACTTACGTTTGAAAACAAATTTGACCAAATTTCACTTATTTTTACTCACACCAACGAACAGACTAAAAGCATAATGTACAAAACTCGCTGCAGCCAATTTTCAAAGTTCTCTCTCCTCTCCGCTTCGATTGGTTTTCTTTGATTTTCCATATTCCTGTCGTAAGAGCAGCGGTGTGTTGTCGAAATCTGAGCCGGTGATGGCCCACTGTTCGGTGAACCTCAGACTCTCATAGCCAAAAGATATCGTGACAGACTCCTTATAACCTGCACATAAACAAGTGCACAGCATTCTGAGAACATATTTTAACATCCAAATTAATAATATTCAGCATTATAATGATTAAAAAATCTGTTTATTCAAGGAAAAAATACATTTCCATCATGCAAGATGGCCGCTAACTGACATCTCATCTCTGTATATTGCATTGCATTCTCCTTGGCATTTGTAAGGTCTCTTTTTGAATGATATTTGTACCACGGGTGGTGCAGTGGAATGATTTACAGCACTGTAAATGACTTAATAGACAAAATAATATGTATACAAACTTTTATTTTACTGAAGAAATGCACCAATTTGGCGGTGTTGAGATCTGCTCTCTCCTGATGAGGATACTCTGTGTAACCCAACAGCTGGGTTGCTGTAGTAAAGCCACCATTCGCTGGGTTGTTGACAGGGTTGCCAGGTTTTCACAACAAAACTCAACTCAAAACTAGCCCAAAACTAGCCCAATTGCATTTCGGGGGGTCCCCTGGTAAAAATTGTTCACGTTCAGCGGGGGAAAATCCAAATAGCAATATCATTGAGGCATCATGATTAAAGGCTCCTTTTGGAAAAGCCTCTGTGTCAAACTTTAGATAACTCACTAGGTTTTGGAATAGAGCAATACAATTAAAAAAAACGGTGATATATCGCCGGTTACAGTTTCTTTGTTGCCGAAAGGCCATTTGTAACTAAATCAAATAAACTTTTATCATCATTTGTAAAGCTTTTATTTCCCTCAAGTCAGGTAATTTTGCACCATATTATTGTTTTATGACCAATATCTCATTATCATCATTACTTAAAATATACTGCATACTTCTCAGTATTTTTAGTGTTATATGCACAAAATCAATTTACGCACCCACAAGGAGCACCCCACCTGAAACCTATTTCATTATTGTGCCTTTCTGACAAAAAAAACACAAAAAACACACCTCAGACTGAGTCCAAGTTATTGCTGACTACAATGCTAATGTCGCCATAACAATAAAAGTCTATCATATGAATTTGTCAGTATAAAGTCTCAGCCCTGAGGCGGTGGGTTATTGTTTTATTCTATTAGCCTCTTATTACCAGCACTCTTAGAGACCTCCCCTCTCACGCAGCCGGCCTGAACATTTATCAGGTCGTGTACAAACGTCTGGAACATATGACGGCTGCTCTCTCCATGTCTGCTCCAGGGCAAACGGAAACCGTAGGCTGTGTTAACAAACTAATGGCTCTCTGTGCATCTGTTATCAGACTGCACCTGGTCGAGCTGATGCAACACGGGGCTGTCAATATATTTCCATAATGCTTTTCTTGACAAAATATGATTATGTTTTTTTATGTATGTTTTGCCTTTTTTTGTAAGAGATATTTAGCCTAACTGAAGGTAAGCTTCAGTATTGCTATTGATTATATTTAGGCTTTTACATGAATGATATTTCAAATCTCGCTTAATGGAGGTGTGCTATTATTTTATTACGTGATCAGACTTTCATTTTCGCCTGGCAAATGATAAATAGCCAGGCGATTAAATTTTACTTGCATCAAAGAAGAACTGGATCCATTTTCCTTGAAATGGGTGGTTGATTCTGATTTCACTTGTTTAACTTTAGTTAGTGTGTAATGTTGCTGTTTGAGCATAAACAACATCTGCAAAGTTACGACGCTCAAAGTTTAATGCAAAGGGAGATGTTTCCTTTTAAATAATTCTCTGTTGAAGGACTACAACAAACGGCTGGTAGGGACTACAACAAGCTTCTTCTCGGGTTATGACATCACTAACCCTAAAATTTACATAAACCCTGTCCCCGAGAACACGCAACAAGAGATTTCAATGCTGGATTTGCACAAAAGATGAACATGACGACACATGCTAGTGAATGAGTTGAATCAACTCCACAGCAACTACATAAATTTATCCACTAACCATTTAAAAATGTCCAGTTTCATTCTAAAAGTTGTAACTTCTTCTGAGTCTCTCCATCAGTGTCGACTCCGTTTTGAACAATGTAAGGCTGAACACCGTTACTGACAATCCTCATTTTGGCTGCGTGAGATTCTCCAGCTTTGTTGTTGTTGAGCTGTTAAAGCTCCGCCCTCTTCTGGAAAACGGGCCATTTCAGAAAATACTACATGTTGTTTTGAAACCACACCATTGTCTGTGGTAACATCCTAAACTGTAAAATTACTGTAAAAACTACAACTTAAACAATTTTACTTTGTACTATTGTAATTAGTTTAAAGCAATAATGGCTCATTGTTTCTGCCTAAACAAATATGTTAGCTAGCTGCATGGTTTGCATCATCTTAGAACTGTACTTTTCTGACATATGAAAATTACTTGAACACAGTCACCTCTGATAACAAATTACTCTAAATTGCAATGTAGATAAGCATTTTCTGTAAATTATATGCATTGTGAAAAGCGCTACACAAGAATGTGTGAATTGAAAAGTGAAAAACAAAAGATTTGTAAAACAATAAACCTCATGCTTTAGTCTAATAATTATGTATGTCTGCACTGTAAAAAGGTATTTTCATGACGTGTTATCACAACATTTCTTCTTTTCTCAAATCGACTTTTAATAATGTGGTTCAGATAACATAACATTTTGAGTTTCTGTTGATTAAACCAATTGTCTTCATTGTATTAACTCAATTTGTTTAATTTCAATTAACTCAAAATTTTAAGGCAACCAGGTAAGTTAAACCAACAATTAATTTTTTACAGTGTGGACATAAATTATTAAGTATGTCTAACTGGTGTGAACAAATGGCAGAAGGGCTGAATGAAAATGCAAATTCATTCTCTGACAGTTGGTGGCGCTTCTGGAAAAGCTGAAATACAGTTGGAAAACAATGGAAAAGCAGCGCAGTGAAATTCAAAAACGTGTTTTGAACGGCCCCTTAAAGTGCAACTACAAGGTTACTAATTGCCGTTGTAACTTTGCGACATATTTGACACTTCTGTCGAGGCACTAAATTTGTGGCTAACCAAATGATTAGACCTCTGGCCTGGCGTTCGGTTCCTTTACGTTCAGAGTGCAAGCAGCAGCCTTTGGCTATATACACCACCATCCACAGAGTAATTACCAGACTATTTAAAATAACACCACAGCAATCAGACGGCAATAACATGCAATTAAGATGTGTTGCCAGATTACAGAACTAGCTAACGTACATAACCAATCTTGCACCGACGTCCCTCAAGATAAAGTGGCCATTTTGTGAAACGTCAAACTGTAGTGATTTAATCAGATTATTTTCAATTAATATGCATGTCCCCCTGTCCTGTGTTCACTTGTGTTATTGACAGTGATATATTGAGCTCATCTTAGCGGAATTTATCCCAGAGACACTCATTTTTCTGATGGTTGCTTTCCCTGTCTCATTCTTCCTCTGCCTGCGAGCTGTGCGTGATCTTACTCAACGCCCCATCTATCCCCCACTCGCCCCACACTCAACCATCTCTCACCCCCCACCCCAAATCATTCCTAGGATTAGGGCTTCATGTCAGAGCGGAGAGCGGACAATCTCGTGAAAGGGCACCGATATAAATAGAGTGTTGAAATATAATTGTTTGTAACGTCATTTCACCCCCATGTTAAGTCCCTGGGCGTCCTGTTGGAGGAAGGCAGACAGCCGTGGATGACAGCAGCCCTGGGACTTGCCGTCCTGGGCCCGCAGAGACATTTCATCCCGTTTGTCTGGAAGCTTTCCGCAGCTTACCGCCACACGATTCCAATCAAATCCCGCTTCGGAGGAACGTGGATCTGCGAACTCCGAAATAGTGTACAGCCAAACATTATGCGCCACTTCACGGCGTTGCAAAACACTTGAGTGGATGTTGAGCCCTTACATGCACCCATTTGGAGTTGTGTGTGAATTAATTTCGATGATGAATTGCAGTTTTCACTGCTGGGAAAGTGCGTATTTGTGTGCGTGTGTGTGTGCTGTCACAGACAGCAGGCTGCTCGGTCACATCTGAGTGGGCTGTACCATCCAGCCTCGGGGGCTACAGTACTCACCGTTCCTAGATTGAAACATCCCGTGTCATTTCCTGCTTCGCTGGCTCCACCAGTCAGGGAAAAAGAGAAGGCTGAAATATGAATTGTGCTTGCCCTCCTTCAGAGCTGATTATCGGGCCGGGCCTTTCAAACGCCTCCCTGTTTCACGGTGGTCCCAGGAACAAGCCTACAAAGAAGCCAAATGAGATGGCAATGGGATCAGCCACATGTTGTACTTGTGTAGTCAAGCCATTGTTCCAGTCAAGCTCAAAAAGAGATGCTCGACTGAGTCCTTTTTCATATGCTTCTCCATGGATGTGTGTGGTTTTGTTGAGGTGACCGGGTGTGTGTTTGTATGTGTGTGTTCCTCATGTCGTCAGCAGTCAGAGCAGGAGATATCCTAAGATGAGGTTTCTACGAGGGACCCTTCTCTAATGGAGCTATCCGTCAGCTATCCGAGTTGCGTTCTGGCCCCTGCACCGTAGGGTCTTTTCTTTAATGCTAAAGCGCAGGGTCTAAGCACTGCTAGTGGGGGCCATTTGTCAAATGCGTCTGGGGGAAACTTGTTAGGCATCCTCGCTGAGCTTGAAATGCATCCAGGTCTTTTGTGCTATGGGTTGTGGGATATCTAAATACAGACTTGTTTATGTTCTCAAGCTTGTAATGTATATTTTATTAAAGGGATAGTTCACCCTAAAATGATTCACAAATCAAGATTAACAAAAATGTCACATGAAATACAATGCATAGAATTCCCCCAAAAATATTCATGTACTCCTTCACTGAGTCAAATATCACTGGACCGGAAATCGAGATGGAGTTAACTAGTCGCACAACCATACAGAGAAGACCAACGGCCAAGGTCAAGAATTTTGTTAAATAACACATACAATTTTGGTTTGTTTTTGCTAAACTAGGGCAGCAATTAACGATTATTTTGATAATCGATTATTTGGGCCGATTAATCAGATTTAAAAATCGACAAAACACACTATTCCACATCCTGCCCAGTGCTGTCCTTCAAACAAACGTGCCAACTGAATGCCATGAAAACATATAGTGAATATCTATCTATATATATATATATATATATATATATATATATATATATATATATATATATATATATGCTAATGCAAAAGAGCTATAAAGCAAAAGGATAGCTTAAATCCCTACAAGAAAAAAAAACAAAAAAAAAAACACAAACTCAGTGTTAACACATTCATTAGTCTGGACACAGTAAGCTGCTATTGTCATTTCTTTATCCGGTAATAAATGTAAGAAACATTTATATACACGCTGATATCCCTTTGCAGTTACCACTTTCATAAAATACCTGAAATACATGTTGACTTTTAAACCCAAATTTAACGTCCAACAGCAGATATTTCAGCAAAATTGATATTTTTGCGCTGAATATTCATCATTAGTTTGATGCGTACGCGCCGGCGCTCATTCAGTAAAGTCTGAAGTTTAAAACGTAGACTGTCAGGTTGAACCTTCATGCAAAATGGAAAAACTAGCATGAATTTGTATAAGGATATAACCATAAAAAAAAGGTTTTGCCATGAGGAGTCACATATTAAACAGCACACACATCTGTCAAAGCACATAGGGCAAGCCATGTAAAACATTACGCTAATGCATTAGCTTGAAGCATTTGGTGCAGGTTGGATCACGTATGTTTCCCGCAGCAGCTCAGTCTGTTTCCTCCACTATTTTTAGATGCATTTTGTGTCCATAGAAATGCGTTATTCAGTGCTGTAATTTGACGTGACTGGCGGAAGTTTTCCGTGCACAGTTGGCTTGACTAATCGATAATGACATTGTCGATTATTTTCGTTATTGATTATTATCGATTCGACGGATTAGTTGTTGCAGCCCTACTCTAAACCCTGTCGTATACCCCTTGAACACTTTGAATACTTTGCAACTGTCTCAACTAAATCTCATTAATTTGCAACCATGTGTCAACTAACTCTAAAAAAAAAAAATAATGTACAATATAGCACTAAAAGTGGTTCTTGGCTCAAAATCATAGGGTGCTATGTAGCACCATATCTTTAAAAGGTGCCGTACAGCACCTTTGTCAAATGGTGCTATTTAGAACCCATAAGAGGAGCCATATCACATTTTATTTCTTCAACAAAAATGGAGCTAAACAGCACCGACAGTGGTTATGTTGTTCATAAAGAACCTTTAAAGGGGCTTAACAGGTTATTTGTATGGCAGTGGTGCTATATAGCAGTAGTTCCCAAACCTGTCTTGAAGGACCCCCAGCACTGCACATTTTGGATGTCTCTCTCATCTATCACACCTGATTTAACTCATCAGCTCATTAGTAGAGACTGCAAGACCTGAAGCAGGTGTGTCAGATAAGGGTGACATTCAAAATGTGCAGTGCTGGGGGTCCTTCAGGACAGGTTTGGGAACCACTGCTATATAGCACCTTAACCACCTCAAATAACCATACAGGGGCTTAACAGGTTCTGTATGCAGTAGCAGTACTATATAGCACCTCAGTTATCCCAAAGAACCAGTGAAGAACTGCTGAAGAACCACTGAAGCACTAAGATGTGGTGCTATACAGCACTTAAAGTGGTTCCCCCATGATTACGAGCCAAAGAACCACTTTTAGTACTATATGGCACCATTTTTATTTTGTAGAGTATTAGTAGACTGTTAGGTTAGGGTTAGTAGAATAAGTTGACATGTAGTTGCAAAGTTACTTATAGTTAGTAGAATGTATAAGTGGACTATTAAAATAATATGTTACCTAAAAAATGTCCTTGTAATCCCAGAATGTAATGATTTGCCTCCACAACTACTCTTCTGGTTGGCATCACCAATCCATCTTACTTACAAATCTCTTCACCAACCACTATTCTTTTATGAAACAATCCCTTTTCATGATCCAATCAATTCCCAATAGATAAAGCTCCAGCTTATTTTGTCCACATTGAATATCGTCTTGTGTGGTTCATGTTGACTTTAAATCTAAGGCTCTTGAAGTATTTTTGGCCCATGTGCAGGACAACATGTCAACAAAATGCGCAAAATGTTTGAACTATACCTACCACATAACACACTTTTATGGATGTAATCATTTCAAATCAACCCCTAGTTCTTATAACTTCCCTTCTTTCCATTTATATATTCTCCTATTTGTGCACGTCTTTGTTCATGGCATGATGGGGTGGAGGTGACTCACGCTACAGTCACTGACTGCTGTTGTAATAATACAGCATGATTGTCATCTCTGAAGAGCGAATCAACTGTGGACCGGATCCTCTGAACCATATACTGCATATTACTGACCACAGCTAAGCAGCCACCAGTCAGGGCATAACAATCTATTATTACACCACATCATAGAGTCCACCTGCTGATCCTACTACTCTAAAGCCATTGGGTTTGAAAGCCTGTTGAAAATTGGTTTCCAGCTCAATGTAAAGATTCTATATTATCATCTGCTGCAATATGCATTGGATGCTGTGCTCAAGATAATCTTTCCCACCGGTCACAATAATGTATCTTTCATCTAAAATATATGGAAGACACATTTATCAAAGTAGATTTCAATACTGTACGCTTGTCCTATAGACTTCCACTGTAAGTGCATGACTTTCAACATCTTTTTTGGTTTGTTTCTACAAACAGAGGCAGGATATTATTGTCAGTAGTAATTGACAGGGAGCCACAGATGCTGTAGATAGAGCGTAACCCGGAATATGAGCTGTGATATCATTGCTCAGAAAGCGTTTAGAAAGTGCTCTGAGCTTGCATGACATATGGTGTAATATATTTAAAGTCAAAAGCTGTACAGACACTTGGAAATTTTAAGCTTTCTAGAAACATCTGGGGTGTGAAGTTACAGATCTACACTGTTAGATTTGTTAACCACAATAAAACAGCACTGATGGTTATCAGTTCTCAACACTGCCTATAAAAGACTCTCACTTCTTTTTGGTAACTGATTGAATTTGATGCATATGGTTCTGCGGCTGGGGAAATCTGAGCGGAGATAAAAGATGTTATATGCTTGAAAACAGACATAATTATAAACTACACACACACACACACACACACAAAAAGGATAATTCCTACTATGCCATATATATCACAATTTTCAAAGTGTGGGAGGGTTAGTGAAAATAGCACACATAAATTTGCACACAATGTAAATAGACACAATTCAGCAAACATAGGTGTGAAATTGTATGGAAGTTGATATTTTTTGTCATGTCATAATGTGCATTTACTTGAAACGTTAAAAAAAAAAAAAAAAAAAAGTAATCCATTAAGAAACATTCAAGTTGTTTCTTTTTATTTCTCTAATAAAGATGTTTCAAATAAAACATGTTTTCTTGAAAATATTGTTTAAATCGGTTGTCAGTTTATAATAAGCTAGTTCCTTAAGAAGCGTTTTCGTTAATCCGATCACAAGTGGACAATGCTAAATACAGATGTAAATAATATCTAAAACATTTTAAGCTTATCCACTTTCAGAAATGCATTCGACTGGATTGTTTTTGTAGTGGAAACGCTTCAAACAGCCATAAAAAACCAACTACTCTCTGCCTACTGACATAACGCGTAAACATTACGGGAAGCACGTTAGCGAGACAAGATTTAAACTTTGTCAACTAAAGACCCAAATTTGATTTGATCATACCAAATCATACCAACAATGTTCTCCCACCATTCCTGTTTTCTAACACACACTCACTGCATTTGGCGTGGTCTTGCTGCTTTCAGACCAGAAACGAAAGCTGCTGCTCTACATATGTTTTTCCACCATCTCCTTTTGCGTTCATATGTAAATTCTGCAAGCTTATTTCTTCCATTACACCAAAAGATATGAAAAAGCCAATACATTTACCCACCCATAAAATGGACAAAAGAGACTGATTTAAACACCAGGTGTAAACGGGAATGTGTCTCCCTCATCTACTTAAGATTCGATCGACCAAAACGCATCTTAAAGGATTAGTTCACAATCACATCAGAATTAAAATTTCCTGATAATTTTCTCACCCCCATGTCATCCAAGATGTTCATGTCTTTCTTTCTTCATTCGAAAAGAAATAAAGGTTTTTGAGGAAAACATTCCAGGATTTTTGTCCAAATGTCAGTTTCAGTGCAGCTTCAAAGGGCTCTACACAATCCCAGACGAGGAATTAGGGTCTTATCTAGCGAAACAACCAGTCAAAAAAATAAATAAATAAAATAAAAATGATGTCCTTTTTAACCACAAATGCACTGTTATGCGATGCACCACTATAAAACATGATGTGAAAAAAAAAAAAAAAATGTCGGACGATACTGAAGTCGGAGGAGAAAGTGAGATGGAGTTTTTCTACTTCTGCCTATAGAGATTGTTTCTCTAGATAAGACTCGTATTCCTCATCTGGGCTCATGTAGAGTTCTTTGAAGCTGCACTGAAACTGACATTTGTTCCTTCAACCCGTTGAACCCCAGTGAAGTCCACTATATGGAGAAAAATCCTGGAACGTTTTCCTCAAAAACCTTCATTACATTTCAACTGAATAAAGAAAGACATGGGGGTGAGTAAACTATCAGGAAATTTGAATTCTGAAGTGAACTAATCCTATAATACCAGGTGTAAACAGGCCTTACAGTATTCCCATTATATTTTTAGAAGTTATCTTCAAGTTGACCCCCGCATGTAAACAATTTATCAATCCCTTACTAAGCAATGGCTAACATTAGCATCTTGCTTGTTACAATCACATTTAAAAGGCACTGCATGACAGAAATGACCTAGATACCTTCTTGAGAAATCAAATGTTACTTTGTATATTTGTAATTTTCACTGCAGCTGTTTCTAATGCACAAAATTCATGGTGAGCGATACAAAGATAAGCATAGATAAGATTGATCTATTTTATGTTCTAAAACCAGAACCTGTTCGCATTAGTATTATAGTCTTCAAAGATTTCCTCATTCTGTCCCATGTGATCTTTCTTGTTTGAGGAGTCCCTGATCAAAGTGCCTTCACTCAGATCTTCTTTATTAGATTTTACACTTGCTCCATAGGGGAGCAGGAAACAATACTAAACACGGCGCTTTGAGTGAACAGATATTTATTTTCCCACAGATCGATCAAACCCAGCACAAGTGCAGCAAGCAAACCCGTCGCTAATTTAAATCAATAAGGCATGTTATAGACAGATATTTTGGTTGATTTGTTCGTGTAAATGCGTGATGTAAATTTAAGGATGTGAATCCTCCGAGGTTTGGCAGATTTGTGATGCGAATCAGTACATCATATCAACATGTTAATCCAAATATTGGATGTCATAAAAACAAATATAGTTTGAAATATCCTCTCGCACTGAGGGAAGCGGAGGGCGGATCTGTCCTTTAATTGGCAGGGCAGAAGTTTGCTGTGGGAAGAGTTCTGCTTGAATGAGATCTGGGCATGGTGCCAAACGAAGGGAAAAATCTTCTTCGTCTTCTGTCTACGACAGCCGAGCTGTTCGCTCATCATTAGACAAGGCATGCTGAAGATCCCGAATTTGATTTTAATAACGTAGATGTCTTCATTACGACAGCCTCGGTGCCTTGCAGTCGGGCGATAATGTACTTCCTCAGCATTGTGAGATTGTCATGAAAATCCCTCTCTTCTGCTCTATTCACCACTCAAGAGCAATCAGGTGTTTGTGGCACATTTTGCACAAAACCGACTGCTCCCTTACAGTAACATTGGATCTGGATCGAAGGGCCTTTCTTTGCCTCTAAATTAGGCAAGAAACAACCTCTTTGTCATGTGATTGCCTCTTTGAGGGTTTATTGTGCCAGTTGTTTCTGGGAGCATATGCAAGACCCCACGTTCAGTGTTTTATCCGGCCGTTTTGGAAAAGCAGTTAATGCAAAGATCTGGGACATTAATCTCACTAAAACTGTAGCGGAGGGTATTAGAATGTTCTCATTTTTCTCTGAGGTCAAAAGAATTTGATTGAGGGCTGGGAGACCCAGCAGGGTCCTGCGGCTCATGGCTGCAATCACCCCTTGGCCCTCAGGCCTGGCCTGGTCTGCATGAATGCCAGAGGTTAGGCTGCCATTTTCCTCCCTGTTGCTTTGTCGCCATGACGACGGATATAGAAATCACAGAAGAGACTTGGGCAGGAAGGGAAACAGACCTAGTGACACGCTGGCACAGATGCATGCGATTCTTGTGTGGGCTTTGGGAAAGATGGAGTGGATGGGTAAATAAGAACTGTTTTAGTGACGTCGGCGAGTAAACAATGTGCTCTGCGTCAGTGTGTTTTGTGCTCTGCACTCTTTGAACAAAGAATGCATTTGATGATCTTAGTCTAGCCAGTAGTTTAGCTTGTTTCCACTTGTAATGCCAAGGTTGCGTGTTAGATTCCCAGGGAAAACACCTACTGATAAAATGTATACTTTGAATGCAAACGCAAGTGCTCTGGATGAAAGCGTCTGCTAATGGTTGCAACCAAAACACCAGGCGCCAACCTTATCAAGACCTTCTTAGCATTCCAAAGACGTTGTGCTGTTCAAATAGTATGGCTACAGGCGTCCGTTTGTTAGTCTCAAACATGTCAAGAGAGTGTGGAAAAGTTGCACAAAGCATGGGAGGCCTCTACTGGCCAACAAAGTCCTCACACGTATGACATGGCCAGGGGAATAGGACTAACTTAGGAAGCTTTACAAGATCACCAACAGTCAGTGGATTTTATGTGAATCTCTACGAGTAGGATAATGGTAGACACCATGTGCAAGTCTAAAACACAAGGTGCTGTTTAGTCCCATTAAAAAATTCCTACCGCAAGCTTGACTTTGAGAGCTAAGAATGTTTTTTTTTTTTCCTTTTGTTAAACTGTAATTCTTTCATGACACTAAAAGGGATGTTCCCCAAACAGTCAACTCCAACAACACTATTTCGGAACAGTTCAATAAGCCTGTCAAAAACTTCAAACACTCCATTGAACACTAAAAATCGATACCATTAAACACTTCTCAGAAACACATCTCATGAGACCCCGTGAACTCCTATGTTTTTTTTGTTTTTTTTTGTTATATATATATAAATATATTCTCTACAGCTCTGTCAATAGCACATTCTGGAGATCTTAAATACTTAATTACGTCTCAAAGCACAACATTCTCTTATGTTTTCCTCCGCACATCCTTTTGTTCCCCTCCGTCCCACATTGTACACTTTAAAACCTGGAGATCTTAAATGGGACACGCCATTGTGAGGTGTATCATACATCATATTGAGTATTATCTCCATAACATTAACATAATCTGCTCTTCATGGAACAGGGCAAAGGGTGAGCAGCCAATCAGACGCTTTCACAGTCGCTAACCATTTGCCTTAGCCTTTGTTTCCTGTGAGCATTCCAATTCATTCACAGATGTATAAGCAATTTTTAACCTTTGTTAGGCAGAGGTGGAAGTGCTTGACATAATCTTGCAGAAACAGACTCCACCGTCGGCCAGATGACAGGTCATATTAAGTCCTCCAGCTGAACTCAGGCACAAGAGAGCTAACCTCAAGTACGACCATAAACAAGCGAGACTCCACAGTTTTGTCAGGCAGTCTTATTTAGTCACCATTCTCGGCCTGAAGGCAATGAAAGTAGGCAGAAGAGAATGTGATTAACTCGGAATAAAACTGCATTTAGTTCCACATTTCTCTAGCATACTGACTACGGTACATTTACTGAGATAATTACTACATACTGTAGTATCAACCTTTGAAAGACTCCATAGTAAGACTACTCCTAATATAGAAATCACACCATCATATTTTTAGGTCCGATATACCACATAAAAGAATCTTCATTATAGTTGTAGTAGTAATCACCATTTGCAGCAGAAGTGTGACTTTCATTTTCAGACTAATGTCTATTAAATTTCTAGTTATGCTAATGCACTGTGGAAATTCAATGTGGTCCAAATTGAATTGGGATTTGGTTCAGATGTGATTGATATCAGTTTAAAATTTCTTGAAATATTTCTGCTTATCATATTTGCTAAACTGAAGCCTTACTTTTGTGTCTAAAAGGTGCCTGGCACATAACCCTAAAATCGAATTTATAAAGCACAGTCAGTATGTTCCCTTTGGGATTAGGGCTCAAAGAATCTTTTTGGCTGCGGATATAAACGGTCCAAAATGTATGGAAAAACCTTAAGACCTCTGAAATGGTGCTATGAAGATTAGGCTAAGCATAAAGTACTAGTACATGTGGGTGACCTTGATGCTATCTGTAAGAAAGATGGGATCCTTGCTGGGTAGCTTTTCCTCTTTCCTAAGGTTCTACCAGACTTTTCGGCTTGGCATTTGGGGACAAAAATCCAATCCCCGTAGCATCTCCTACAAACATAATGCTTACACTCAGAAACAGGTACAATGCATCACTAAGCAAAGTTACCTTATAGAAAGTAAGATTACGGAAGCCTCGTCAACCTAAAGATTCAGAAGTCTTTGGAGCTGAGGTAATTTGCCCTTTTCCTACCCACCTTCTCGCCCTTTCCTGCTCTTTCTTTGCCTTTCTCTCTCTCCGTCTACTTCCAAATGCTATTCTCTATTAATCAGAGCTCACAGTTCAAACTGGTCTTCAACTTCCTCCCCAATCCGCACTAAGCCTGTCATTTCTGGCTATTATTTACTTTAATGGGCTTTGGCTGATCCCTGGCGCAGTGGCGGAGGGAGAGAATAATACAGCTGAGGGTAGCAGGGCCTTAGACGGTGTGGCCACGACTTTGCCTGCAGATTAGCCATGGCAGATGGGCTTTCCAGGGGCTTCCTGTGAGCAGGAGTGTTGATTGAGAGGGTATAATGAGAGAGGTGGTGTCCTCACAATGGAACCAGCCACCTCACTACACCTCTCGCGTCTAAACAACCCCCCATTCCCGTTCACTCTCAAGAATCCGGGCCCCCTCCCTCAGGTTCTTTTCTTTTTTCTCTCATCCTATCCCTTTTCCTCTCCTTCTATTCCTCCGATCTTTCTTCCATGGAGGAAGTCAGAGCGCAGGAACGAGCACAAAAGCGACTGTAAATAAGCATGAGTCTTAATCCAGCATTAATTGGTCCTTTCTCAGACTGGGTGTGCACTTTTTGGGAAGATTTTTGTGGACTGCTGCAGGTTTCTGGAAGAATACACTCTGTTTCTATTGTTTAATTAAAAAGCAGATTTTTTTTTTTTTATTTTTTTTTTTTTTTTTTACCCAAAAGTTGATCATTGTGGGGTTTACTCTTCAGAAATGTTTTTCATTTTCAGTGGTGTTGCCTAAGGCATAGGTTTACATTTTGGATTTATTTTTATTTTGTATATGTTGACTTTTTTTACGGCACACCAGAACGTGACAGCATACACTCTTAAAAAAAAAAAATATATATATATATATGACCCAGGATCTGGGTAAAACATAACTACCCAAACACTGGGTTGTTACGTCTGACCCAGGATCTGGGTTACACAAAAACTACCCAAACGCTGGGTAATTACGTCTGACCCAGGAGCTGGGTAACACAAAAACTACCCAAACATTGGGTTGTTACGTCTGACCCAGGATCTGGGTAAAACAAAAACTACCCAAACACTGGGTTGTTACGTCTGACCCAGGATCTGGGTAACACAAAAACTACCCAAACACTGGGTTGTTACATCTAACCCAGGATCTGGGTAAAACAAAAACTACCCAAACACAGGGTTGTTACATCTGACCCAGGATCTGGGTAACACAAAAACTACCCAAACACTGGGTTACGTCTGACCCAGGATCTGAGTAACACAAAAACTACCCAAACACTGGGTTGTTACATCTGACCCAGGATCTGGGTAACACAAAAACTACCCAAACACTGGGTTGTTACATCTGACCCAGGATCTGGGTAACACAAAAACTACCCAAACACTGGGTTGTTACGTCTGACCCAGGATCTGGGTAACACAAAATCTACCCAAACACAGGGTTGTTACGTCTGACCCAGGATCTGGGTAACACAAAATCTACCCAAACACTTTGTTGTTACATCTGACCCAGGATCTGGGTAACACAAAAACTACCCAAACACTGGAAAAATAACCCCCAAAAATTACTCAAAACCCAGGACTTGGGAAACCCAAGATTTTTTTTTTTTTTTTAGAAATTTTGCCTGCTCAAATTTTAGTGTGACCACCAATTTAGGGTTAGAGATTTCAACTCAAGACCTAATCTTTAGTGCATAACTTGTTTTGCACCATTTGTGCTGACATTATTGGTACCCTAAACTGTGAGGCTTGTTGAGGAAAGGTACAGCATGCCGTTGCTTTTCTAAATGATCGATTTAACAAATTTTACAGTGAACAATAAAATGGAAAATCCCTAGTAGTCGTAGAAGGAAGCAAATCTGGGGACAAGACTTTAATAGAGGGTTGACTTGTTTGAATTGGGCACCTACCCAGAGCACCCTGGCAACCACATAGCAATATGCTAAAAACACTACCCAAGCTTCATAAATGCACCTCTTATGTTTTGGCACAAATTGTTCTTTTGCAGCATATTAGAATGACTTTTTTAAATGTGAACTCAAACCCAAGGTCAACAGTTAACAAGTACTGCCAGAACATAAGGCGAGAAGTGTCTTGTTTTGGGTCATCCCTATATCTCACCTGTCATTTGAAGGACTTTCACTGTGTTTGTGGTACCTAGACAGGCCCCTGAATTATTGAAGGCCATGAAAGTCTCCAGGTCAAGTTTGTGTAAAGAGTTGATTTTTTTATTATCGTGCGATGGTTCCTTCTCTCTCTCTTCTCCACAGTCTGTTTCCACACAAGAGATGCCTTACAATCCAGCGGCACCAATTATCCCCCTCCTCTCAGCGCTTTTAGCAACTTTTTCAAAACTCTTTTCACTTGGCTCTTGTCAAGCAATGAAAGAAAAACTAACCACCATGTCAAGAGAACTCAGCTGCCTAGCAACTGGGCCACAGTTTAATTCTGATTTGCTTCAGGTCTTGAGTAATGGAATTGACAATGTTAAGCCAGTCACTAATGTTGTTTGTCACCTCTGAAATGCAAACAAAACTCCATTGTTTTCCAGGGTATTGGGCATGATTGATGTTTAGAGTCACAATGGCATCATTCATTTCGCCCCTGTGTTTTTGCGAGGATTGATGTCATATCTTTTCATGGCATATTAAATGTTTTGGAGGAGCATGAAACTGCGTGGCTTTTCATCTTGTGGAGGCTCCGACGCATTCTTATAACTAGCGAAGTTTAATGATTCCATTCAAGTTGTGTCCATTTCACCCAGAAATAATTTAATAAGAACTGGGGCCCTCTGAGAGCCTCTGAGACACGGCGTAATCCGAAAAGAAAGGATAAAAGGAACTTCAGAGAATAAAGCCTTTAAGATGAAAGTTTTTCGCTTCTTTCTTTTCATGACACCCCTTCTTTGTTTGTCTGGCAACTTTTTGTAGGTTTTTGTTTTCGACACGCTTTGCGTATAAATATTTTGATCAGATAAGAGATGTGGTCAATGAGAAATATTTAACTTTTCATATGACAATACTAAATCTGTTGATATTAAAAGTTCATAAGCATGCATGCATGAGTCTATATACATTCTAAAAAATGCTGGGTTAAAAACAACCCAAGTTGGATTGAAACTGGCCAAACCCAGTGAATGGTTTGTTTTAACCCAGCGGTTGGGTTAAATGTTTGCCCAACATGCTTTACAGTTTTATTTAACTCAACTATTGTTTAAAGATTACTGTATTGCTTGCTTAAAATGCACCCAAAATATGTTGGAAATTAACATTTATTAAAGTGTTTAATACATGAACATTTATTAATAAGTTTAAGGAACATTTATTAAATTGCTTATTAATAAATGTAAACCTTTTGGTTATTATTGCTGCCTCTAGTAATTATGTGTTTGATTTTGAATTTCCAACCTGTTTTGGGTTCATTTTAAGCCAGACATACAGTCATTTTTAAACAATAGTACTGCCCAGCACGTTGGACAAAGATTTAACACAACCACTGGGTTAAAACAACCCAATCATTGGGTTTGTCCATTTTCAACCCAACTTGGGTTGTTTTTAACCCAGCATTTTGTGGAGTTTACAGTATATGCATATTTGTTTAGATCTCTCTCTCTCTCTCTCTCTCTCTCTCTCTCTCTCTCTCTATATATATATATATATAGAGAGAGAGAGAGAGAGAGAGAGAGAGATATATATATATATATATATGCTGGGTCTCACTATCAACTAATCATGCATATTACTAGGATATTGGCTGTTTATTAGTACTTATAAAGCATATAGTAATGCCTTATTCTGCATGACCTTATTCTACATCCCATATTCAACTACTTTATTAAGATTAGGAGTTTATTAAGGCAAACATTGTAGTTAATAGTGAGAACTAGACCATAAAGTGTGACCATGACGAACAAAATGCACAGAAATGCAACACAAATAAAAAAATACAACACAAACAACATGAAATATTGATTTTGCCATTCTGAAAATTAATTTACACTTTATTATTTTTACATTTTATTATTTTTGTTCTGAAAACATGATTGAAAATTAATGATTTTTGCATAGAATATTACTGGCCGAGTAGGGTTGGGATGGCATATGATAAACAATCACATGGATACAATAATTTACAATTATGGTTCCTCCCACAATCACTACTGTATACAAACTTAAAAACAAAAGTCATCACAGCGCTGGATCTCATGTGAACACTCTTTAATATGTACGTCATAATTTATTTGGTTGTAAATATGTTTATATCTCTTGTTTTACAGACATAAGCATGTGAAACTTCTAAAGCTACGTTCCACTTTCTGGTTTAGATTTGAAGTGCTTCAAAAGGGAACGTTTTACCATCTCGTCTTGCAAAATGGTCTGCACACTTTCAGTTTATAGCTGAAACCTGGCATCAGTGAGACAAAGTTGGGCATTTGCCAGAGATGTTAAATTATATTTTATTTCTGATTCTTGTATTTTTGTATTTGTGTTTTTTTTCCCCTTTGGTTTGAGTGTATTATTTTATTTATTTATTTATTTATTTTGTGTGTGTGTGTGTGTGTGTGTGTGTGTGTGTGTGTGTGTGTGTGTGTGTGTGTGTGTGTGTGTGTGTGTTTACGGATTGAATAAAGATTCAGGGATAGAGAGCGGAGTATACAGACAGTTGACTGCTGAATATTTGAATGGCAGATTTGTATGAAATGGAAACTGGCAATTTCTTCTGCTTCATAGAACATTTTTCAAAGGCCCAAATGGCACAATAAGAAAGCCATCCATCACAAAGAAGGGAAAATTAGCAGAAATAAATGGGACTCTCTTTCTCATCCCCTCACTGTCTCGCTGTACCCGGGAGAGGGATGCCGGAACGACAGGGTGGACAACCAAGAATAGACAACAATAAACACGGTCACATCAAAGTCCCAGACGGTGGTACTGGAGCAGGCCTCGGCGGGCGACGGGGGGAAAATAGCTACATAACACCCCCTCCACCCAAATCTTCCTGACATCCTTCCTCTGGTTGGATGTTCTGCTGTTACCAGGTGAGTCCAAAGGCGGAAGCTCAGATTTATGTATGTGGGTTTCACTTCCCAACACTCAAGCTGGTGGGCCGCCACATACAAGACTTTAACACGTAATCCGCTGGGCAAATAATTTTCCACCACCCTTGGTTAATACAAGCCAGGGTGATAAACTAGCATTTCCTCTTATCTGAGCTGGACACAACAGACGCCTCTGCTGCTACACAGCTTTATTATTGTTAATTGTCAGCATTCACGTATTCCTTTGTTCGTTTTTGCACGCTGGAATCTTTAAGAGAGTTTAGATTTGCCATAGCAGCCCTTTGAAGGCTTGCGTGTGATGTGCTATAGTCACATTTCTTGGGTGAAACAGAGCTTTTAAAATGTATCAAACATCTCAAAGAGTATTTTAATTGCTTGTTTTGTGGATTGTATTTCTTTTTGTTTGCCCTCAGTAGTTTGTATTCAGGAAATATACTGTAATCTGATAACAAGCATAATATTTACATTTCAATTTATGCCAAAAAAAAAAAAAAAAAAAAAAATCATGTTAAGGGCATGGATGTATTCATAAATTACAACAATAACACACAAAAAAAAGCATTAACTGTAAAAAAAAGAATTGTTGGTTTAACTTAAAAAAGTAAATTACGTGGTTTCATTAAAATAAAAATAAAAAATGAGTTAATACAAAGAAGGTGATTGGTTTAATCAACAGAAACTCAAAATATGTTATCTGAACATGAATTATTCAAGTTGATTTGACAAAAAGAAAAATGCTGTGATGAATCATTAAAATATATATTTTTTTTACAGTGTAGTTTGTTGTATATTGAAAGAAAACAATGGGAATTTTCACCCCAAAAAAATTCTTTCATCTTGGCAAAGTTGGTTATGTTTTTTGTAAGCTACATTTTGTAAAAGGGCATCTAATCACAGACAACATCACAACAAATAAAGGCATAATGGAGTAACCACAAAATCTGGACATTTTCTGAAGTGATGCCCTCGCAGTAAGTGTAAACTTACAGCACTGTTACCATCTGTCCTTAATGAGAGCATTATTTCCTGTTTTCCATTTCCATACAGTATTGTGTGCACGTTAGCCATTTACATAATTGCTGAAAGATTTTTGTCTAAAACTGATATCCAAGTGAATGTCACTGGATTGAATTAAAGCGTAAAACAACAGAAGAAAAGGGAAAAAATAAAATGAAGATGTTTGTGAAATTAGTAGCGAAGCATATCTAATTTTTTTTTTTCCCTCTTTCTCTCTCCGTCTTGCATGGCCCTTAGTAACCTAATCAGGGCTGGCTTTATCTGGTAATCCACATTTAAACTTTAACCTGTAGGGGGGCTCTTTGTGCTAGTTAATGTAAGCATAAAGGCAGACCGGCCTGAATGACTAATCAGATTAATCATATTTCACAAGACTAAAGAGCTTCTCTAAAAGGCGCCAGAATTAGGCCTACATCCATCTGAGGGTGATGGGGGAAAGAAGGGAAAAAAAAAAAAAAAAAAATCTCAAACGAAACAATTGTATCCCTGACAAAATGATGGCTTGGAATAAATTAATGTTCAAAAGGCAAGTTTTTAATCAGCTCAGCTGTCTAAAGCTTTACATACTCGGGGCTTTTAGGTCATATTAGACAATAACGCTAGCAAATGACATAACAGAGTCTGGGATCAGTGTGCATGTCAGAGGAAATGCAGATTGTATAATAAACTACAGTTTAACTGACTTTATCGATGTTTTAGAGACTAAGCTAAAATTGTATTGATGCAATATTAGCATTAGCAGTATCTTGAAAGGAGGAAGTTAAAAACCTAGAGACTTCATGTTACAAGAAGAAAAACGGCCCGTGTACATGCTAAAGTGGCGGGTGTTGTTTCACTCAACGCTGTTTACTAATGAATATTCATGCTGGTGTAAATGTGAGCTTCTTAAACTATGCATTATTTATGACAACGCACACGTTTTACTTTGTCAGAGGGTAAAGTCAATTACCTGTCAAAACGGCAAAATGCTAAATGGTGCAATTCACGTGAGAGCGCTATATCAAGAGCTGTGTGTAATTTTTAGCTGTTTTCTCTGTGTCAAACATCTGTTGACAGAGCGATGCGCATTCTGGAAGAAGAAGGACGTTTTGCCTTTAAGTATGAAACAACGTGACATTCTCTGAACAATATTATTAAGACAAAATGGAGGAACATGAATATGCTGTTTACAATGCTGCAAATGATCTATAATTTAGGCTGTATTTAAGTGATCTAATTGCAATCGTAGTACTTTTCCTGGATCTGTGCATATATGAAAAACACAGGCTTTGAGTCCAGGCCAGGAGGAACAGAAAAGCATGTCACTTTTCTACCGTCATCATATCAGCTATAATTTTCCTTCCATTAGGATATGGCACATGCTACAAGGGTTATCATATCAAGCAGTCGAGCATGTAGTCCTCGTCTTTTCACATACAGCAGACTCTCTGACAATTGACTACAGATCATACAAGCCATGTTCTTCTTATTTATATTTTAAACATCTGGGATTTATATGTAGAGTTACATGTAGGCCGATATGAATGAAGAGCTTCTTTCAGGTCTTGGTGCAATTAAAGAAATACAAATGTGAAAAAAGGGTTACTATTGTTATTGGTTGTTTTTTTTTTTTTTATTATTATTAATCAAACTAGTTTATTTTCTAATATATTTGGTTTATTTTAAAGTTCATTATATTATTTTATTGCCAACAGTATTTTTTAACAATATAAGGGAATTTATACATTTCATTGCATCTGTGTTGTTTACATATACTATCTACAAGATAAAGAGCTTCCATATGCTTGCAGCATGAATTAATTCTCTCAAACATGACACGGGAAGCAGGTTAGCAGAGGGCAAGTGTGGTCTAAACAGTCTGGGTTGCACAGTCAGGTTGTTAGCTATACAAACCCACCGGTTCACTCCTTCACAACAAGGGTGATGTCCACCTCCCTGCGGCTCTTAACTAGTGTTTGACTCCATCTAGTGGTTCACTGAGCTTCCTTCAGTCCTGAGTAACTCCATGACCACCAGGCCTTCACACACCATCATTAACACACACTCACAAGAACATAATGCCCCTTTATATTCAGTAATCCTGTGTTTAACATCTCCAATTAAAAACCAATTAGGGGTAAATTAAGTACTTAGAGATTTACAGAAGACCTTTGCTTTTGGAAAAAAAGCAAGGATCAAAACAATTTTAGGAGGTTAGCCTTGTGATGAAAGTGATCTATCTACATGAACATATGCGCTTAGCCCATCCTCCAAATCTTGCTATTATCCTAATTCACGAAAATAAAGTTGTCGCTGTCATTCCGATTTTCTCTACTTTTCAAAATTGGAATGAAGTTGCCTCCGTCGCCGTTAATCGAGCAGATTACTTTATGTAAAGAAACAATCTGGAAGATTTTCCCTCATAATCGTGTAATTGACCCCCTCTCTTTGGTCGTATTTGACAGGGCAATTTCCACACTTATTAAGGTTCTGACACACTTGAAGTAATCGTATTAGTGCTTTCTATAAATTGGCCTAATATTGTGTATTAGCGTGTGCGCACTTCAGGGTAATGGAAGGCTGTCGTACCCAAAATGTGATGTCTCTATCATCTGTATTCAAAAGAGGAAAAAGCGGGGAACAAAAATAAACACAGGCCAATCATAACCTTCCCCTCGTCTTAAAAAGACGGCCGTGTCGCATCGCAAAAGTCGTGATGACGTGAGCGCGCTAGGCTAGTAAAGAAATCTCTGATTTCATGACATCAAGGTAAAACGCGTCACAGTCGGACCTTTGGATCCCAGGGCCTCCTGAGTGAAACCTTCGAACTTTTTCCAGATTGTAGTGATGCTTAACAGACTTGACATTTTGCCCAGCCAGCGTCTGTAAACACTGCAAAGGTAGTGAGGACGAAGTTGCAGCGTAATAACTCACTAGTACAAAATGAGACCGCTTGCTGGGCATGCCGGAGGGAAGAAACAGCGCGGCCCTCCACAAGACGCGAGGAATGCTCACTCTAGAAACTAGCTTCTAGTTAGGGTCCTGCCACATCCTGGTACTTTTATCTAGGACCTTTGACCCCGGGCACATCTGGAAACTTAGTTGGAGTCCAAAAGATGAGGATGTTTTCTTTACTTTTCTTCAAACCTTTTATGGAAGACAGCAATGTTTTCTTCTTTTCCTCAATAGATTGGTCTCTCTCACAGCGCAAGCGTGTGTAAAATGGCTGCACTCGTTATGAACTCCACTTTGGGCATTGAGTGCATGTGCAACTGGGACGGTCTAAGACAGAGTAGACCACATCCTTGGCCCAGGGCTATATGGTTTCAAGATCTCAGAAGGGCAGATAAACATCTCAGGGAGGTTCAAGGTCCAGGAATACAAGGCCTACGAGGCTTTGAAGTGCCGTGATGGTCTTGCTTAATAGAGACAGCGCACATGGCCAAGGCAAACACTCCGTTGTAGGATATTTTGAGGTTACACATAGAATTACATCTGTGATCAAACACATCGGCTGTTTATTTAGTTAGCTCATGGAGATGAACTGAACCCTCTTGATGTTAACTGGTGCAAGATGGCTCCATCACCACCTAGAGGCCTTCATTTGTTCAGGCCTTTCCATCCCAGAAAACTGGAATCGGTTTGTTTGGACACAAGTTTTTGGATTTGTGGTAACTTGTAAACACACCAAAGCACACAACGGGGTGCGTTTGAGAGTAGGTGAATGCGTGCCCTCTTGAACCGACTCCGTTTTGGCGTGTCTTGAGAGACCTGTTGGAGCCATTCTTAATGACATGATCTGAAAATGGAATCGTGGAGACAGATGAAATGATCGTAGCGGTGCAGTGATCAATCATATCTCATTTTGTGGTGTTGGTTTGGGCTGAGGCTTGGACGGAAAGGAGACGCCATGACTGTAAGATCACCAGAGGATGTGGAATCCTTTTTAGCCAGCACAACTGATTCTTTATACGGCTTCATGCAGAGCCGTAACTGCAGCCTCGTTTGACAAAGGTGACATTTACTAGTCGTTTCTCTCATGCTGGTCTTCCATGATTCTCACGTTTCTGTTTCTCTGCACCGTTTTACGTTGCTTTTACAGTGCTCAGAAGTCAAGCTGGGCGTAGCGACACAGTTCACTCTCAGAGTTTCAACAGACATCAGATGTAGGTCTCTGAGGTTGTTTGATTCACTTGAAGGTCCTCGAGGGAGGATTTACACCTGTCTATCAGAGTCTAAGAGAGATTATCTCATAGGTCTGGTTATGCCTTGGAGGGCCAGTATGCTCATATTGAGTCTCAGGCGTATTTAGTTGCGGAAGAAGATGCTATAATTCCCTTGGATACTCAAACCACTCCAGGCCTAGTGTGCCCACAAAAGTTTTAAAAGGGGAAGCGAATGGAGCCCCTAAACCTATTTAGTTTATATCATGAGCCTGACACCTTTATGCACACTCTAAAAAAATGTTGGGTTAAAAACAACCCAAGTCGGGTTGTTGGGTTAAATGTTTGCCCAACATGCTGGGTAGTTTTATTTAACTCAACTATAGTTTAAAAAAGACTGTATTTCTCACTTAAAATGAACCCAAAATATGTTGGGAATTAACATTTATTAATACGTTTAATGATTAACATGTTTATTGTTCACCTTTTGATCATTATTGTTGCCTCTAGTAATTATGTGTCTGATTTTTAATTTCCAACCTATTTTGGGTTCATTTTAAGCCAGCCATATAGTCATTTTTAAACAATGGTTGGGTTAAATCAAACTGCCCAGCATGTTTGGCAAACATTTAACCCAACAACTGGGTTAAAACAGCCCTAACAATGGGTTTGTCTATTTTCAGCCCAACTAGGGTTGTTTTTAACCCAGCATTTTTTAGAGTGTATGATTAGGTATATTTTAAAGATTAAAATTCAATGTAAAGCACTGAATTGTTTGATGGTTATGAAAAAGACAGTCTTTTATCATTGAACTGGAATGAGTAAGCATGTCCTTGACATTCAATCAATTAACTGCCCAAAAGCTGTCTGATATAATCAGTAAATAATAATAATCAGCTTATTTGATACATTGACTGGTATTTTCAGTGCAGACCAACACTGTTGTGAAGTTATTTAAATCATATTTTGTCCACATGGAACTATCATTGTGAAATCTTTCAGGTTTACCTGCCATTAAACAGCATTTAAAAACACAATTAACTGTGGTTTGTCACTTTACATGTGGATAAGATATCTGTTCTTGGGTATAATACCCTGCAAATTGGACTTTATGCCAATATTCAAAAGTCTTGAATGAAATGAAATATAATAACAATACACATAAATTCAAAGTCTTACTCTTTAAATTAACACCATACCCGACATCAATTTAATTTAATTTAAGTAATGTACATTGCACTATTTCAATGTATAAAAAGTAGCAATATAATACAGTTAGTTACTTTTAATTAGTTTATTTTAAGATATTCTTGTTACTGTAATTATATAGTAATTATATAACGAATACTGAATAATATTAATTAACAGCATGAATTTACCTTAGGGTTAGTTGCTTGTAATTATGTATCTGGTGTATTGACGAATAAGGTTTTTAAAAGTGTAAAAAAATAAAACATTTTGATTTTGAATATTTTTAAGTGTTAACAATGAGATTGTGTTTTTTCAATAAACACTGCTTTTGTAATTTTTTACAAAATTTGTCACCAAAAACGTCACTTTCAAACTCAAAATTTCGGTTTTACCGAATTACACTTTTGGTTTTACTGAATGATGATATTTTTAAACAATGCCAACAGGATGATAATCTAGCTAGCTAGCAAAAGGACAAACAAACATTTTATATTTAGTACAGTTTTTTTTTAAATATTAAACATTTTCCATGTTTTATAGCGGTTGTACCGAATGACCTCATGTTTCGGGACATACGTATGATCAAGTGAAAACATGATTTTTTCAAATAGTTAAGAGAGAGTTAGTTACTTTGCTTCATGACCATGTGGTCCTTTGCAGGTGTCTGAATGATGTCACATCCTGTCACATGTTATTGATCGCATGACTTGATCCAAAATGGTCCCTTTATATTGGTTACTCCGAATGACATCAATGAAATTAATTTTTCCGTACATTTTTTTTTTCTCATAACAAAGCAACGACTTCTACACATAATTTTAATACCATTTTGCACTATGATGATATATGATGTTATAAAATCATGCCAGAATAATAATAATAATAATAATATATATATATATATATATATATATATATATATATATATATATATATATATATATATATATATATATATATATATATATATATATATATATATATATATATATATATATATATAAGACATTTTATTCACAAATGAAATAGCTGTATTGGCCTTTGGACTGTTAACCGAATAACCTTTTCACACTTCAAAATCTTTAAAATACCTCTATTTGTAGCAAAATACAATTAAAACATTTTGAATTCAATAAAAGAGATCTAGTTGCACTACCTTACATACTTTGGATGTCATATCTTTGTTTTCTTTATTATTATTAAGGCCTTTTGGAGAAAAAAACTAACAAACAAACAAAAGAAACCTTCATGCCATTTACTGTTAAGAAGGACACTGTAAAATAAAATGCAACTTAATGTTACTTCTACATGCCTACTAAATCTAATTAGAGTGTTAGTAGACTTACGGTTAGACATGTACTTGAAAAGTTACTTATTACAAAATTACTTATTTATTAGTCAGTAGAATGTCTCTTTGGGGACCATCACAATAAAGAGTTAGCAGATATTAAGCAGACACTCTACTAATACTTTAATAAGAGTCAGATTACATGTAGTTGCAATGTTACATTTATTCAGAGTTACATTATCAGATGGACTGCTGCTACCATATCCTGCTTGTGTTGCATTATTTGCAGTGGGTTGTGCATTACCTCAAGGCCAGTTGGGGTCTGATTAATGTGTATTCATGCTGGACAAGGACTGTATGATTTTGGTTGGGGTGAAGTATGTACATGACATTTTAAAAAGACAAATTGTGACTCCACTCCGAGAAGCGCATGTTTTCATTCTGTGTGCCCGTTTTCTTTCAGATTTTGACACTTGCGGTCACAAATCTCTTTTATGGCAAGGATTAATCTGATATGTTGATGCAACGTGATTTGTTTAATATCCAAAAGTAACGTGTTGCATGACATAAAGCCTAGTGTGATGTTTCTGGTTTCCCAGATATATGATTCATTACCTGGTACTAAGTCCTGGTACATTTCACATATCGTTAAGCTTTAGGTTTTTACTCCAGTTTAAATAGCTTCGGTTTCCTCTGCGAAAACCCTTCCCTGTAAAATAAATAACTATATTTAATGAGATATGAAATGCATACAAATGTCTACTGTCTTCACGGTTAATTGCAACTTGTCACCCAAAGCATTTGTTGATGTATTGCTTATGCTGGTAGGTTTTTCCAACTTCAGAGTTTCACTCCTTATATCTACAATGTATTCAGTGTTTCACTTGCAGATATAACTAAAGCTGTGGTAAATTTCAGAATGCATTATTAAGATACAATAAAAATGCATATGTGTTAATAATAAATATTTTTAAATCTTCTGTTCTGCAAGATGATTGCTGTTTTTTCTTCATTGAAGACCCTGTAAAATGCATCTGTTCTTTAAACAACAAGATGAAACGGGGACATTTATTTCAAACTTTTTTTATTCAGGTGTGCAGGTTAAGAAAAGACAAAGTTAATGGTAACATTATGCTCACTTTTCCAGCTGTTGTTCCTAAAGCTTCCTGTTGACTGTTTCCTGTCTGTGTGTGTGTGTGCACTGCCTCATTAACTCTAGTCTGTACTATGTCTTTTCCATTGGTAAATTTCTCCTAAATTATACTTTTTTTTTTTTTTTTTTTTTTTTTTTTTAACAAAGAATGACTGTCAGCAGCTCTCATTACCAGATGAGACGTGCATTCGTATTCAAGGATAACAATGATACGTACATCTTCGCAGACAGGCTGTATGATCATGTAAGATGGCTTTTGCCACACTGGGCAAATGAGCTGCTAAGAATGCTTAGTGAAGCCAATACATAGAAAAAACAGGAGACAAAACTGAGGCGGACCAACAGATCCGGCTCTTTCCGCAGATAAGAGCAACTGAGAGAGAGGGAAAAAGCTAAAACAAACCATAATCAAGGACTTCTTGGTGTCGTGTTTATTAGAGACCCCCTGCTCAACCTCTAGCGCTCTCAAAGAAGGAAAAGCAAAGCGTCAGATCGGGCCAAGTAGCATATCTGCGTCCGCATAGATTAGAGGAGGTCATGCCATGCTAATGAGAATCATCGCTATCAGCTGATAGCAAAAACAACTAGCTAATTGCTATGCTTGTTTACAAGACAACGTGTCCTGAATCAAAAGGTTAATTATATCTGAAACTGACTTCTTAATTTGCGATTGGACCCCGAGTCTTTGGTTCTCCGAGCGTTTATCTCGCTCATTCTCCTGTCTCTGTCTTTTTTGTGTTTTGTTTCTGATTTTTTTTCTTCCTCTCCCTCAAAGGAACATGGTGACAAAAAGGCAACATCCAGCCTGCATGTTTCTTGATAAGCTTCAGGCACTGACACCAGCCTATTACTTTCATTCTCAGGAAGTGCCATAATTAGCAAGCACCATCAGGCAAAAGAGTTAATGCCACAGAGGACGTATTCTTCTCAAAGTTTTTCTCACCCCGAAGGTTTCCCATAGCTCAAGCAGTCTGTTAGCTCACCCTGAAATTAAATTTGTTTAGTTGCTGTGGAACATCAACAGCGACACACAAAAAAATTAACAATATGTTAGCTAATTATGCTAATGTTCAATTGTTCTCGTGTGGTGATATGTCGGCGTGAGGAACAGAGGCGTTTCACTTCCATGTTGTTGTGTGCTGGCTGTAGGCCAGGACTCTCTGCTCTCTCCGTCGTTCTTCACCTGAAGGCAAGAAGACAACTGTCTCATTCATCCTGCCAAAGTCATTACTGTGCGTGAGGAAGAAGATAAATATTGTTGTAGATGCCCAAGTTTCCACAAATGAGATTCTTCCAGCCAGATCGCTCTAGCAATGCTTGGCGGTCTAAGCTGAGACATGGATCTTGATAATACGATGTATTCATGCATTATTGGTTTGTTCAGTGGAAAACATAGGCTACCATTTATAACCTTTTTTTTTTTTTTTTTCCATTTACTCACCCTCATGTTGTTACAACCAATGTTATTTTAAGATTTTTCTATATACATATATTTTGTAAAAGAAGTCTCTTTTGTATCGCAGCCAATTGTTCCCGCCATGAAATAAAAATAAAAAAGGGTATTTGCAACTTTGACAATTCTGACTTTTTTCTCGCTATTGTGAGATATAAAGTCAGAACTGTGTGATATAAAGTCAGAATTGCGAGTTATAAAGTCAGAATTGCGTGATATAAAGTCAGAACTGTGAGATATAAAGTCAGAATTGCGAGTTATATAGTCCAAATTGCGAGTTATAAAGTCAGAATTGTGTGATATAAAGTCAGAATTGTGAGTTTTAAAGTTAGAATTGCGAGTTATAAAGTCAGAATTGTGAGATATAAAGTCAGAATTCTGTGATATAAAGTCCGAATTGCGAGTTAAAGTCAGAATTTTGTGATATAAAGTCAGAATTGCGAGTTATAAAGTCAGAATTGCGAGTTATAAAGTCAGAATTGCGAGTTATAAAGTCAGAATTCTGTGATATAAAGTCAGAATTGCGTGTTATAAAGTCAGAATTCTGTGATATAAAGTCAGAATTGTGAGATATAAAGTCAGAATTGCGAGATATAAAGTCAGAATTACGAGATATAAAGTCCGAATTGCGAGTTAAAGTCAGAATTTTGTGATATAAAGTCAGAATTGCGAGTTATAAAGTCAGAATTGCGAGTTATAAAGTCAGAATTGCGAGTTATAAAGTCAGAATTCTGTGATATAAAGTCAGAATTGCGTGTTATAAAGTCAGAATTCTGTGATATAAAGTCAGAATTGTGAGATATAAAGTCAGAATTGCGAGATATAAAGTCAGAATTACGAGATATAAAGTCAGAATTGCGAGATATAAAGTCAGAATTGTGAGATTTAAAGTCAGAATTGCGAGATATAAAGTCAGAATTGCGAGTTATAAAGTCAGAATTGCGAGATATAAAGTCAGAATTGCGAGATATAAAGTCAGAATTGCGAGATATAAAGTCCGAATTGCGAGTTATAAAGTCAGAATTGTGAGTTATAAACTCAGAATTGCGAGATATAAAGTCCGAATTGTGAGTTATAAAGTCAGAATTCTGTGTTATAAAGTCAGAATTCTGTGATATAAAGTCAGAATTGCGAGATATAAAGTCAGAATTGTGTGATATAAAGTCAGAATTGTGAGTTATAAACTCAGAATTGTGAGATATAAAGTCCGAATTGTGAGTTATAAAGTCAGAATTCTGTGTTATAAAGTCAGAATTCTGTGATATAAAGTCAGAATTGCGAGATATAAAGTCAGAATTGTGAGATATAAAGTCAGAATTGCGAGATATAAAGTCAGAATAGTGAGATATAAAGTCAGAATTGTGTGATATAAAGTCAGAATTGCGAGATATAAAGTCAGAATTGCGAGTTATAAAGTCAGAATTGCGAGTTATAAAGTCAGAATTGCGAGTTATAAAGTCAGAATTGCGAGATATAAAGTCAGAATTGTGTGATATAAAGTCAGAATTGCGAGTTATAAAGTCAGAATTGCGAGTTATAAAGTCAGAATTGCGAGTTATAAAGTCAGAATTGCGAGTTATAAAGTCAGAATTGCGAGATATAAAGTCAGAATTGTGTGATATAAAGTCAGAATTGCGAGTTATAAAGTCAGAAATGCGAGATATAAAGTCAGAATTGCGAGTTATAAAGTCCGAATTGTGAGTTACAAAGTCCGAATTGCGAGATATAAAGTCAGAATTCTGTGATATAAAGTTAGAATTGCGAGATATAAAGTCAGAATTGCGAGTTATAAAGTCAGAATTGTGATATAAAGTCAGAAATGCAAAATAAAGTCAGAATTGTATGATATAAAGTCAGAATTGCGAAATAAAGTCCGAATTGTGAGATATAAAGTCAGAATTGTGAGTTATAAAGCCAGAATTGTATGTTATAAAGTCAGAAGTTTATATCAATGCATTTCTGACTTTAAAAAAACTCGCAATTATGAATTTATATCTCACAATTCTGACTTTATAACTCGCAACTACATGTTATAAAGTCAGAATTGCGAGATATAAACTCACGATTGTAAGAAAAAAAGTCAGAATGGCAACTCTGACTTTATAACTCACAGTTGTGAGTTTAAATCTTGCATTTGTGAGAAAAAAGTCAGAATTGTGAGATAAAAAAGTCTCAGTTACCTTTTTATTTATTTATTTATTTATTTATTTATTTTTATTTAGTGGTGGAAACAAGCTTCCATACTTTTGCTCACCAAGGCTGCATTTATTTGATCAAAAATAAAGTAATCCTTTTGAAGTCCTTTATAAAGACTGGCAGCATTATACACCATTCGGTTTCCTTTTTAAGGATAATAGCAGCTTAATCATTCTTCCTAACAGCTCCTTTTGTATAAAAAATATGGTGTTGAAAGAATGCGAAGGTGAGTAAGGTATGACAATATTTTCTTTTTTGGGGGGGGTAATTAATTAAGGTGAAACCATAGAACTCCTCATGGCTCGCTCAAGATAACTATGGTGTCTTCGAGGGCTTTTGAGAATTTCTCCTCCAACCTTTTCAAGTCTGTGATGACAAAACATCAGCTAATATGAGATGAAAAGCAGTAGCTTATGCATTTATTGGACACAATATGTATATAGAACTTTATATTCAATTTGACATGGATGTTTAAGATAGCACAAAGAGCAATTCTTCATGTTGATGTTTCTGTATGCATAATCAAGTATTTGCTAATTGAATATTGCAAGAACAGACCCAGCAGTGTATTGGTGTATGGTTTAAAGCCCAGATTTGAAAGGAGTAGACTTATTGTCCAGACTGGTGTCTTAGTGAAGACATCTGTTCACTGGTGTAAATTACAAGTCTTGCACAATGAAAACTTTAAATAGAGACCGCAGGACATTCGGCGGAGAAAAGATCTTGTGGTATCCAGCAGCTTAAGTGTTGGAAAAGCCCAGCTGAAACATCACTGTTCCAGAAGCCCCAAATCACTCGCTCATTCTTGAGCTAGATGCAGCGACAGAGCTGTTGTGTGTTTCTAACCCCGGTCATTGATGCTACAGCCCCTCTTTCCTCTACAAACGGTGCAGAATGGTTGAGAGAAATTTGAACGAACCGCAGTAAAACCTGAGCATCTGAGCTTGCTCTAGCTATGGCTGTCCTTAACGATTCTCTGTAGGGCCTCCTATGGTGCGAGCCCATATTTATGTTGGCAATATATGCAAAAGAATTAAGCCAGTAAAACCTCTCGGCCACACAAAGCTCTCATTAACTTAGAGGGGCCTCTATTCACTGTGACCCCGTTTATTTATGCTATGTGGATAGAGATGGAAATCCTCATCACTTTTAGCCATTCTCTTCTGCTTTCACACAATATTTTTCTTCCATGCGTCACTTTGTACTCGCAATCAATAGACTGGATTTATAGCTGGGAAAAAAAATGCCCTTTTGTTTTGATTGCAGTTGAGTGATGCTGTGTCAATATCAGGGATTGTTTTTCTGCTGTGCAATAGTCTCGTTTCTGGAGCACAAGAAAGCATTGGGAGCTCGGTTGTGTTTTCTGTTGCATGTAACGCAGCGGCGACCCACTGTGTAACAATACAGACATAAAAGCTTTGCTTTTTATTTTCCATTAAATCATATTATTCATCAATCCAACAATGATGCAATATTTTGTTGCTAAAAAATGTTTCAGTTTATTACAACACACACACACACACCAATTGACACTGTTGTTCTTGTTTTAAAATGGCATGAACATGAAGTATTTTCCAGACTGCACCTGCTTTAAAATTTACCATGTTGACATTAATGATCATTATGAAATGAAAAGTGAGGCCAAGCTCCTTAAGTGTTGGAATCATTCATACACAAGGGGAAATAGAGTGCCGTACTAGCAATGAACTTTGACCCCAGCATATAAGCTGCCTGCAGTTACAGAAGATGGAGAGTTTAAAGGGCAAAGGTTAAGTTTGACAGTGCCATATGTCATTTTTATTTTTCTGTGTTCCCGAAGTAGCAATATGTTGCCTATAATGTAAATAAACCTCACTACACGGTTATGTGTGTGGAGTTAATGGAATAGCATGTACAGTAGGGGTCTCAAGACAGTTGAAATACTTTTAATTTGACATGCTGTCTTAAAAACTCTAAAAAAAAACAGTGAGATGCAACACAACAGCCAGAGACATCCATTTGCTGAAAGAGGTTAAAAATAACACAACAGAATACAAGAACACATACTGTTTGGATGCACACAGCTGTGTGTAAACTCATATGTATTAATTATTATTATCAGTGTTCTTATTGAATTAATATGGTGTTTGCTGGCTGTGTTTCTTCTAGTATTTAAAGTAATAGTTCTACAAAAAATGAAAAGTATCCCATAATTTACTCACCCTCAAGCCATCCTAGGTGTATATGACATTATTCTTTCAGCCGAACACAATCTGCTATTAAATAATATCCTGGCTCTTCCCAGCTTTGTAATGGCATTGAATAGTGTCTAAGTTTTTGAAGCTTCAAATAGTGCATGCGTCCATAATAAAAGTAATCCATTTGACTCCAGTGGGTTAATAATTGCCTTCTGAAGCAAACCAATGGGTTTTTGAAAGAAAAAATATCCATATTTAAAACTTTATAACCTATATCTGGCTTCTGGCAAAAGCCCAGCATACATACATACATGTGCATACATGAGAGAATTGAGTTCCGGTGGAAGGCTGACCTCTGACCCAACGTATGACATAGGCATACCGCAAGTTTAGGTGAGAATTGATGAACGCAAAAGCACAGAGGATAGAGCAAAACAAAATGTCGGTCACAAAGATGGGACAGAGCAATGCAAGAGCTGGGTTTGCCACCTCCAGGGGCAGTGCTTGCAGGTTCACTCCCTGGTCCCTGAGTGGTGGGAACCTTGCACACGTATCCGGGCCAGGGTCTCAGTAGGACTGCAAGCATTCCTGTCCAGCATGGAGGTGAATAGAATGCCCCTGAACTTGGGGGGGTGGACTGAATCACAATGCGAACTGAATCGCATAGCCAAGTCTGGTGGTCCTAATGAGCCAGCAAGATGGGCTGGGGAGCACTAGCCAGGCCCTCACGGACCGTACAAGTGGGTTCAGAGGGACCACAGAGGTACCTGCAGTGGGGCAGCGAGGTGGAGCACAGCAACATGTCACGGAAGACACAGCATCCTGGAGTGGGGTCTGAGTGCAAAACCTGCCTTTCTCCGCAGTTCGGCAGGTGGTGCGTGAGAATGGAATTGCATCCTTGAACCGCACAGAGCTGCCTGCTGGCGATGGAAGAGAGGGAATGAGAGTGTCAAGGCATAGTGTTGCACGTTGCCATCTGTGCCCTCTTGGGGCCCAGTGATAGAGGAAACTGCTCTTTTATTGACAATTCGGGAACTTTGTTGAGTTCTAACTGCTGGGCGAAGTTCTCAACTGCATCACTGTAGAGGCCGGCCTAGGAAATCGAGGAGTCAAGAAAACGGTATTTGTCGGTTTCCCTCATATCTGCCAAGTTAAGCCAGAGATGGCATTCCTGGACCACCAGAGTGGACATCGTCTGACCCAGGGAGCGCACAGTGACTTTTGTCACTCGTAAGGCAAGGTCTGTCACTGTGTGAAGCTCCTGCATCAGCCCTGGGTCAGAACTACTCCTGTGCAGTTCTTTGAGTGCCTTGGCCTGGTATACTTGCAGGAGAGCCATGGCATACAGGGCGGAGATGGCCTGTCCAGTGGCTCTGTAAACCATGGCCGTGAGTATGAACGAGAACTTACAGACCTTGGTTGGGAGGTGCAGATTACCCTGCCAGGTGACAGCGTTTTGTGGACACAACTGCGTCGCCACTGCATGCTCAAAAAGGTGGATCTCCATGTACCCCTTGGCCACCTTGCCATTGAGGGTAGTGTAAGGGCAGAAGGTACCAGCTCAGTTTCGAGAAGAAAAGGTGCCTTCCACAATTTGGTAAGCTCTTTGTGCACTTCTGGGAAGAAAGGCACCAGGGCACTCAAGCCCTACACAGCATGGCTGTCATCTCTGGGTCAGACTCGACCAATGCTACTGTCCCCAAAGGGAGCAAAGCGGCCGGGTCTTCATCCCCAGGGAACTCTAGCCCACCCTCCACTACAGTGATCGAGATCTGATCCTCCACCGGTCCCCCATGAGAAAGACCAGCAATGTCTCCCGGAAGCTCCACAGCTTGCGGTGGGCTAGAGGAGTGGGGGTCCCACGTGGATTGGCTCGGCAGGTGAGTCCTATAACGGCAGGTTCTTCCTATACCCACTTCGTGGGGTGTGTGACACAAATCTTGCACACTAATATGCATTGGCTTGTTTAGTTTCCACTAGAAGGTGATTGGACTCTCAGGCGATATCCCAGTTCGTCTGATGTAACGTTGAACATGACTGACTGAAAGAGAACTCTTACTTGCACCACCTGACTGCTGCAGATACATTTCGGCATTGATAGTGTTGAAACAGAGACTCAAAAATCTGAGTCTGAGGATGGGAACAGCTCTGTCACGGGTTGCCATCTTGTAATTATGGTTATGGCATTGTGTGAGCGTAGCATAAGCTCATTTTTTTAAGTTCAGGAGGAACTGTAAAAGGCGGTTGCTGTTTGTGGCGCTCAGCGACTGTCTGTCGTTCTGCCCAACCTCATGAAGCGAAATGTTGTCATGTACAGGTAAGAAAGCTTTTGGCATGGTTTTATCATAATGCTTTTTAAAGAGTAGACAAGTAGACAATAACTGTTGTGTTAATAACCCTCTGTCGATCAGACTGTCAGTGGGCAGGGATACAAGAATGCAGAAGTACAATCTGTAGTTTTAACAAATGCCCATGGAGCTCTCGATACTTTAACTATAACTTAATTTGTTATAGTGTTATAGTTACTGTCTGAGGTATAAAGTTCTGGTTTAAAGCTATTTAAAGTACTCAAACCCATTAGGTCACATTTATACTTTTCAGCCACGATTAATTTATTCCTCAATCAAAAGTGGTTAATAAGGTTAATAAACTTATATGTGAAATAAGAAATTGAAGACTTCATAAAATTAAAAATAAAGTGGGTAATCTACTCCAAAATGCTGACTGTTCAACAGATACAGTATATACTTTTCTTCTGGGGAGAATGGATAATAAATACTGATGATTTATCTCTAACTTATTTCTCAAGGAATTATAAAAAATGAGTAAATAAAGAAAAATAGTATTCTTAAGTAATGTTTTTACATGGAACAAAGTTACTTGCACCTTTAAGAAAGGAAACAGAAAGTGTTTTTGATAAGTCAGGGCACAGTTTGATCTGTCAGTCACCACAACCTTCCAATTATGTGGCATGCTTGAGCCAATCACAGTCTATGTTTCACAGTGTAGCTCCACCCATCCTGACATCTTGGTCTCTTAGGTTTGTCTCGTGTCCAAAACAACTGTGATCTGTGGAAAAGCTACACATATCTTGCACATACACACAGAGAGAGAGGCACACACACTACCCTCTAAAGAGAGCTCTCAGATTCAGCGGGCGGTCCGAGCGCGCCTCGTAAAAAATAAACAGAAATGTCACTGAACGTTTTACCTGCTCGCCTCTGCAAAAGCAGCAGAAATACAGCAGAGGACTGAAAACATTCCTCCCACAGGGCTGGAAAAGGGTATAAAACAGAGAATATTATCAAATAAAAAAGTGAAATAAAATCACAAAATAAAATTTTACATACTGCTGATACTTGATACAGTACATTAAAACAGTACAGATGCCACAAAGACTTTTTTACAACAAGATCACTCATAAACACTCAAACTGGAACACACATGGCTGCAAAAGCAGAAATGGGGAGTAACTAATTTGAGTGACATTTTTTTTTAGTAATGTGATTGTACTGTAGCTTTTTCTGTAACAAGCTACTGTACTTTTTTCCAAAACTTAGTGGTGCATTGTTACAAGATGTAAGTCTCTGATGTCCCCAGAATGTGTCTGTGAAGTTTCATTTATTATAGCTTGTCAAATTTGCCCCATTTGGTTGTGAGCAAAAACACATTTTTGTGCGCGTCCCTTTAAATGCAAATGAGCTGCTGCTCCCGCCCCCTTTCCAGAAAAGGGCGGAGCTTTAACAGCTCACACTTCGGTTGCTCAACATCAGCAAAGCTGGAGAATCTCACGCAGACAAAATGTAGTCCTTAAAATGCGATTTCTGTAAAAGAAAATATCTCCCTTTGCATTGAACTTTGAGCGCTGTAACTTTGCAGATGTTGTTTATGCTCAAACAGCAACTAAAATATATATAAACTATTTTTATCTTAACTAACTTATTTTCTAAAAGAGTAGCCTGACTTTAGTTTAACTACTTTTAATTGTGAATATCTTCATAGTAGCATTGACACATGTAAGCACACAAGACAATCCCTGCAAACAATAGCCTGTAGTGTAGTGTCACAGTTCTAAATGAAGTAGAACAATCAGAAGAGAGAAAGAGAGATGTCATTTAATTAGGCCAATCTTCTTATTATTTAATCCAGAATGCCATGGTGTCCAGCTGCGTCATTCCTGACAGGCAAAGAATGTTATGGCCTCAGCAGTTTACTGTCTTCACAAACAGGAGGAGGGCATGATAGAGAGAGAGAGGCAATATATTTCCAATTTGCTATTGAAAACACAGTTTACAGAAATAGATGAGTTTCAAATTAGAGGCAAATAGACAACCTATTTACAGCACGGCATGACAGCGAGCAGATTGCTCATAGTGAGATTTGCCTATCGCCATGGCTGGTTAATATTTCAGAGCTGTTAACCTCGGCTGTGTGTGAAGCAACTTTAGACTGACAAAATCTGTGAACGGTCTCCCATTGTTACAATATCTACATTTCCAAAATAAAGCTGATGTTTTTATGTGTTCCTAGTGGCCGTCAGATGAGACGCAGTCTGTGGCGCTGGTTTCTGAGAGCGCCAGCGGGCTGGAGGTGGGGCGCAGTCGTGTGCACGTTGGAGGCATTTGATTGGCCTGCCAGGAAGTCAGTGGGAAACTCTGATTTTAATTTCCGTGTTACAGCTGTGAGCTGCATGACAAAACTTCACTACCTGCATGAGCATTGAAATAAGGATGCTTTTCGTTTAATTTTTATTTCTAGCCCACTGATATGATAAAAAAAAATCATATTTTATTTACCAGATGTCTCAAATGTCCATGTTCAATGAAACTGTTTAGTATCTTGTGACATAAAATCTATTAAACATTTTTGGTAACACTTTACAATAAGGTTCAGTTTGTTAATAATTTTACAGCATATATTACTCTAGGTTGATGTTAATTTTACATAAACTAATACATTTTAAGCATTTCAAGGTCTATAAATTATATATATATATATATATATATATATATATATATATATATATATATATATATATATATATATATATATATATATATATATATATATATATTTTACAACTTCCACTTCTGAGAACATCAGAAATGTAAGGTACATTCAGTAGTTATTTAGCTAGCATTACCATTGCTGTTCTTCATGTGGGCTACTTTAGAGTCGGCATGAAATGGAAGTCGCAATTGACTTCTCTATTGTGATGTATATCAAATGAAACGGCGTCAAATGTAGGACGGGACTTTATTTTGTCCATTGGAAATTGGAAAAAAGGAAAAAAAAATGAAATTTTTTGATTTCATGGTGACTTTAAGTATCAATACCAAAATTGTGTTAGATGCTGCACTTCCATCAATGTGGTTCAGCATGAGTTTTATGTAAATTACAGTAATACTAGTATGTACATTTATGTAAATTACACTAATACTAGTACACTACACAATAATTAATTATCTTACCTGTTCAACAAAAAAGATGTTCTCCGCTATCAGATCTTTCCAGACGTGACCTTTGAAGCCTGTGTTCTTTGAAGGATGCAGCCTGTGAACTGGGACACAGCTATAAACCTTAATTGCTAGAGAAATAAATGTGCAGCCATCTTTAGAATTTTGTGTTTGAATGTTTTAATTTTTTTTTTTTTTTTTTTTTATGGAATTGCTGTTGAAGAGTAATTAGCTGGTGAAGTGGATTTACTTATTGTAGAATTAACTAAAGTTATCATGAGCATTGTAATCAGGGCTTGACATTAACTTCTTTTGCTCACCAGCCACTGTGGCTTGTGGTTTTCCAAAGTTACCAGCCACTCCGTATTTTCACTGGCAAAATTCAATTTTGACATTGATACCATGGGGAAAAACTGCCATATAGATATGTTTATTATCATCTCATAATTTGGCAGCAGGTTTATTAGGTTACTGTCACTTTAAGACCTGACGCACATATCCATTATACTGTTACACATGCGTTTTCTTTCTGTTTACGTTCACTTCAAACCTAATTGACTGTGTTTACGTGAATACTCGCCAAGACCGGCATTTTGACATTATTTTTTGTGTATTTGACTGTTTAAGTGCAATAAGCAGCAAAAAAGAACTCAATTTAGTACTGAGAGGTGGCTTTATGTGCATACACTTTTGGTGTGAGCACAAAATCTGCAGGAATGAGTAACATTATGCACAATACGCACAATCCCACGCCGGAATTAAAGCCCTGTAACACCAACAATATTCATCAGGAGCAAACTCACTGTCGGAGAGATGAGAGAGTGAGAAAGAGCAGCTAGTATTATGTATCTATTCTGTGGAAAATAAGTATTGGAAGTGTTTCATATATTTTAGTATTGATATGTATCGAAAAATTGATAATGTAAACCCCTGATTGTGATGTTTGAAGAGTATGTCATAACAAATATCAGTAGGTTCATTCATAAATACGAAAGAGCTGAAAAGGGGCGAGTATACATAAGGTCTATAGCACTTTTCATAGAAAACTATTATAATTACAGTCTTCACCAAAAGCACCAAACTATTGAGTGCACATTTAATGTAAAAATATGTTGTTTGTTGTTATTTGAATCATAACAAAGCACTGTTCGCCAGAGGAGAACATGGCCCCCCGACTAAGCCTGGTTTCTCTTAAGGTTTTTTCTCCATTTAACACCTATTTGCCACCTGATGTCACCTGTTGGAGTTTGGGTTCCTTGCCACTGTCGCCTTTGGCTTGCTTAGTTGGGGACACTTGACATTTGACTTGACATTTGATATTCAACAGTATTCTTGACATTTATTCAACAGTGCATTGATCTGCCTGCATTGACACTATTATTTAAGAGCTGCTGTGCAGCCAAAACTATGTACCAGTTATCAATGTAAAGCTGCTTTGACACAATCTGCATTGTAAAAAGTGTTATATAAATAAAGGTGACTTGACTTGACTATTTCATGGTACCTAACATACAATTTAAATTTTTGATTTTATTTAATTTTAGTACATCATCATCATCATCATCATCATCATCCAGAACTGGAAATTTTAATTTTTTCAATGAATAAGAAAGAAAGCACAAGCCTGTTGTAAATCAAATTCCGTCACACTGAAAGTTTACCAGCACAACATTGTGGTCTCTCTGGTCTTCAGCACAGACAGAGGAGCTGTCAGTCACGTCAGCACGGCTATGATGGGCATGTGGCAGCTCTCAGAGGAACTCCAAAGCATCCCGGCTCATTCCCTTCGCTGGTCCCTATAGACATCACTAATTACTGCAATTACACTGGCAGATAACGCTCAGAGGTGTGCTGATGTCACTTATGATGTGTTCATACGAATGAGTTTGAATTCGTACCTTAGCTGTTGCTAATTGGCTGTCATGAACAGCTACACAATTATAGTGTTCTAAAGTTAGAGGCATTTTCTAAAGCAATCGTCACTATTAGTATAGCTCATATTAGGATTAGCGATTTAAATAAAAATATAATGTGTATATATATATATATATATATATATAAACTTGCTGGCAAAATGCTAGGATGTTTTGAACACTTGCCGTGATGTTTAGTTTCTTGGGCATTATGGGTAGTTTACTAGGTTGTTTCTTAAGAAATTATATATGTATATATATATATATATATATATATATATATATATATATATATATATATATATATATATATATATATATATATATATATATATATATAATTTCTTAAGAAACAACCTAGTAAACTACCCATAATGCCCAAGAAACTAAACATCACGGCAAGTGTTCAAAACATCCTAGCATTTTGCCAGCAAGTTTTGCATGTGCATTTTGGTAATACAATGTTTGGTTAGTTTTATCATTTTTCAGTGACCCAAACAGCAGAAGTTGATCATAGATCAGTGTGAATAAATGCCCATGTTTGATCTGAAATGTAATGCTTGATGAAATAAGGCCAATAATAGACTGATGAGGTGCTTGGTGGGACTGGGGTGAAGAATTAATTCATTAGCACTGTACAACTTGGCTAATAAATTAACGCTGAGATTTTATTACGTCTCGCACAGAGGGCACAATATCGCATGCACTTTGGAGCGGCTGTTTGTTAAAATGTTCTATTTTATTACAGCCCCTCTAATTTACTGGCGACAAGCCTGCAAGCCACCCAGCTAGTGCGTGTGTGTGTTCGGGTGCACATGCCCAAACTGTGCCGGGTGTTGCTGGAACTTTTCCATGCATCATAATCGTTTGCTAATTCACTATGCTAATTAAGTAATTAATTCTAGAACAGGAGATCAGATGCAGCACAAAACTAAATAAATAAAGAATTAAAGTGCTGTGTGTTACCGCTGGGCTACCGTTTCAGTCAAGCATTAGAAATGCAAACTGTCTGGGATGGAACACTTGCTTTGCCGAAGGCCAACACCATCATGAGACGCACACACACACACAAATGGAGTTAATGTGTGTTTGAGGAAGTATGCTGTTCACTTGCTAATTAAGTGATGTTGCCAAGGCAAGCATCTCTATTGCTTTTGCTTATACTTAAGGTTAGGGTGTTCAACCCCTAAATATTAAACTTGGCATGCATTTTGTATCCTTAACTATTGTGCTACAGATGTGAATATGTCAAATTATAATTATAAAAAGTATGGGAACTTACAGTTTTCACCTGGTGCAAAATGGACTAAATTAAAGTTAAAACATACCTGCATGTAATTACAGCTGCAATTACATCTATAATTACACTGTTGATGCTTTCCTTACCCCTTGTCACCCATGATGTTTATGTCTTTCTTTCTTCATTTGAAAAGAAATGAAGGTTTTGAGGAAAACATTCCAGGATTTTATATATAGTGGACTTCATGGGGTTCAACGGGTTGAAGGTCCAAATGTCAGTTTCAGTGCAGCTTCAAAGAGCTCTACATGATCCCAGATGAAGAATAAGAGTCTTATCTAGAGAAACAATCTGTCATTTTTCTAAAAAAAAAAAAAAAAAAATTCTATACTTTTTAACCACAAATGCTCGTCTTGCACTGCCACGCATTACGTCATCATGTTGGAAAGGTCACGTGTGACGTAGACGGAAGTACCGATCCAGTGTTTACAAAGCAAAGACTAAGTAAAATGTCCTTTAAAAAAAAAAGTAACATAACGATTCCGGACGATTTTGTAGTTGGAGGAGTAAATGACATGGAGTTTCCCCCTACCATGGGACTTCCGCTTACATCACACATGACCTGTCCAACATTACGTAATGTGTGGAGCACCGCAGAAACAAACATCTTGGATGACATGGAAGTGAGTAAATTAGCAGGAAATTTTAATTCTGAAGTGAACATATCCTTTAACCCACCCTAAACCTACCAATACCACCCAACCTGTGCCTATCCCACCGCAATTACAGCAAAAAGTGTTTTGCTATATAACATGAACACACTAACTACATTGTTCCTAACAATTACATTGAACAAAAACATAAAGGCATGAACAAATGTGATAAACCCCCTCATAACACCTTAGCAACTACATAACAACGCTCTGGTTTCCATCAAAAACATCCCAGCATCGTGTTTAGCATGGGCAAGTAGCACCCACATTTTCTTCATAAAATGTAGTTCTCTCAACACTGTGGCTGGCCTATACAAAATGAGGGTGAGGCCTATACAAAATGTTAATGCTTCATAACTGGCTTCGTAAAATGTTTAGTGGATATGGACGTGTTTCATACCAACTGCAGTAAGAACACATGGTCCTTCACACCATAAAGAAAACCACTAGATGGCAGCAGTCAGCACTCTAAAAAAGGGGTGTCAAGCCTGCTCCTGGAGGGCAACTGGCCTGCAAATTGTACTTCCTGCCCAGCTCATTCATACATAGTTTTGTTCAGCAAGGATGCATTAAATTGATCAAATGTGTCAGTAAAGACATTTAAGCAAATCAGCATAGTAGAATGATTTCTGAATGATCATATGACACTGAAAACTGGAGTAAATGACAGGAGTAAATGACATTTTAAAATATAAAAAAAGAGTGTTACTTTAAATCGTATACATATTGCACAGTATTACTGAACATAAAATCTGTTTATATGTATATATGTAGCAATATGTTGTTTTTATACAGCTAGACAGTAAATACAACCTCTAATGAGCTAATGAGGCCTATAACCAGCAAAACTGTTTTCCCTTGTGCATTTTTAAGACTGATCTTCAGGCTATTTAAGGTCAGTGAAAGGACTCTGCAATGGTACAATAAGTCTTCAGAGTGTTTGTTTTGTTTGTGTTTGCTTATCTTGACTTTGCTGGGAGGGAGTTTGTAGAAATTGCATCAGTGGAGACCAAAAGTCGAGTGTACAACTCATAAACATCCTCTCTGATCTGATCACAGGGGGATAAGATACAACAACCACTGCATTTGCATCATTTGATGGTATGTCAACTATGACTGTATGCATATGATGGCATATTTGTGGATATCTTTGTGTAATGCAATGGCTCCAAAACTATTTAGACACTTAAGACACATAAATAAATAAATAAATAAATAATATATTAAAAAATAATAATAATAATAATGTCTGAATGTTATTGCATAAATTATTATTTAATGAGGTAGCATTCAGAAAGTTTTATGTGTGAAAAAAAAAAAAAAAAAAAAAAAAAAAAAACTTTAGAATAGATTATTATTTTTTTAAGTTTCAGCTGAAAATACCCCACAGATCATTTATTATACAGTAGCTTGTTATATTTGCCCCTATTTGGGTGTGAGCAAAAACACGGCATTTTAGTGTGTGTCCCTTTAAATGAGCTGCTGCTCCCGGCCCACTTTCCAGAAGAGGGCGGAGCTTTAACAGCTCAACAACAACAAAGCTGGAGAATCTCACGCAGCCAAAATGAGGATTGTCAGTAACGGTGTTCAGCCTTACATTGTTCGAACCGGAGTCGACACTGATGGAGAGACTCAGGAAGAAGTTACAACTTTTAGACGTTTCTGAATGGTTAGTGGATAAATTGATGTAGTTGCTGTGGAGTTGATTCAACTCATCCACTAGCATGTGCCGTCATGTTCAACTTTTGTGCAAATCCAGCGTTAAATGACCCTCGTTTGTGAAATGACGGCATGTCAACAACACTCTACTACAACAACACTTCCTCTTCTCTAAAGCAGCCCAACATGGACTCGCCCTGTAGTGTACTCTCTTTAAGTACACTTAAATTTCATTCATTGCAATGATATTACACAGCGTCTCTCACAAACGTCTCCATGGTTGCAAGGCACGTTCCCTGTGCAAGCAGGGGCTCACAGGCGCTGCGTAATATCATTGCACTGCTGCAGCCATGGAACGGCAGCAAAGTTCCTTGATTATTACGCCTGAATGAGAGTATAGTTCCTAGCCATATCAGCCTAGAAAATCACAACTTTTTATTTTCCGTCGGTCTTAGTACACGATTTAACTACAGAAGAGTCAAGTTTTAAATAGGACAAATATATAAACTCTTTGGTCATTTTTAAGCGCGATGCTAACGGTCTAATCAGATTCAATGAACTATGCTAAGCTATGCTAAAAGTGGTACCGCCAGAACCGGAGATCGGCTGAATGGATTCGAAAACGGTAAAACTCAACTGTTTAACTCTAGGGGAGTTGGAAAATGAGCCTATTTTCAAAAAAAAGTGGAGTGTTCCTTTAACATTTAAATAGTTTGCTGTAGCAGTTTGCAGTTTGCTTCAAAGTTTCTCAGAAACCCTCCATCTTCCCCAGCTCCACCTGTATATATCTGCTATGGGTAATTTCATATATGCTATTTGTGCAGCAGCAGTATGTCTTACCTTCTCACAGCAGCGTGTCTGTATGTATTGGCAGTGGCGATTCCCTGTACTTGCTCAGCAGCAGCTATAATCAACAGCAGCATAGCAGATCAGTTCCGCCAAGACCAAATACATAAACATTGTCACATCCATTACCATGCTAAACTCTTCCGAGAGTTGTCATTATAGAAACAAATGTAAGCACTCTTCTTTTTATCAAGGGTAAGATGCACTGTAGTTTAATTCATTACTTACACTAAAAGCAAGCAGGACCCAGCAATGGTTGTTTCTCTCAGCAAATAGACATGTTATTTAACAACTGCATTTTGACAGTGGAAAAATAGTTTCTATGAAATCTGTTGTTTCACACCTTTCAGTTAAATGATTTATTTGCATTGCAGCTTTCATATCACAAATTGCATTAGTTCCAGTTTATTCCTGTTCTTCCATCTGCCTGTCCCAGAAGCAGCACTATTAAAGGTTATTTATCACATTTCTCCTGTTTCCAGCAGTGTTCTTGTTTGAGCTCTGTAACTGATACAGCAGGTCTTACTGGCTCAGAGATAAACTCTGGATGTGTTTGTGTGAGTGTAATGCACTCTCATTTAAATCTTATCTTGCTGCCAGACACAAATTTCTCTCAGTGGTGTGTTTTTTTACGTAATCCCATACGGTTCAGTTTTTGAATCATTACCGTTGTATATTCCACTGTTATACTATATGTCAGTAAATAAATCCCAGTATTCACATTTCCCTCTAGAAAATGGTTCTGATGAAATAAAACCACTCATGATAAATCCTCAGATTTAGGAGGCTGCTGTTTGTTTGTTTGTTTGTTTGTTTGTTTGTTTGTTTGTTTGTTTGTTTGTTTGTTTTTTGTTTTTTGTTGTTGTTGTTTTTCTTCAGAGGGTTGTACTGAACCTTCTTGATTAAAAAATCTAATTTTAATTTAAAGTGTTTTGCAGATTTATTAAAAAAGAAAAACTGAAATATCACATGGTCCTAAGTATTCAGACCCTTTGCTGTGACACTCATATATTTAACTCAGGTGCTGTCCATTTCTTCTGATCATCCTTGAGATGGTTCTACACCTTCATTTGAGTCCAGCTGTGTTTGATTATACCGATTGGACTTGATTAGGAAAGCCACACACCTGTCTATATAAGACCTTACAGCTCACAGTGCATGTCAGAGCAAATGAGAATCATGAGGTCAAAGGAACTGCCTGAAGAGCTCAGAGACAGAATTGTGGCAAGGCACAGATCTGGCCAAGGTTACAAAAAAATTTCTGCTGCACTTAAGGTTCCTAAGAGCACAGTGGCCTCCATAATCCTTAAATGGAAGACGTTTGGGACAACCAGAACCCTTCCTAGAGCTGGCTGTCCGACCAAACTGAGCTATCAGGGGAGAAGAGCCTTGGTGAGAGAGGTAAAGAAGAACCCAAAGATTACTGTGGCTGAGCTCCAGAGATGCAGTCGGGAGATGGGAGAAAGATGTAGAAAGTCAACCATCACTGCAGCCCTCCACCAGTCAGGGCTTTATGGCAGAGTGGCCCGATGCAAGCCTCTCCTCAGTGCAAGACACATGAAAGCCCGCATGGAGTTTGCTAAAAAAAACACCTAAAGGACTCCAAGATGGTGAGAAATAAGATTCTCTGGTCTGATGAGACCAAGATAGAATTAAGGCCAAAAAGTTCTAAGTGGTAGGTGTGGAGAAAACCAGGCACTGCTCATCACCTGTCCAATACAGTCCCAACAGTGAAGCATGGTGGTGGCAGCATCATGCTGTGGGGGTGTTTTTCAGCTGCAGGGACAGGACGACTGGTTGCAATCGAGGGAAAGATGAATGCAGCCAAGTACAGGGATATCCTGGACGAAAACCTTCTCCAGAGTGCTCAGGATCTCAGACTGGGCCGAAGGTTTACCTTCCAACAAGACAATGACCCTAAGCACACAGCTAAAATAATGAAGGAGTGGCTTCACAACAACTCCGTGACTGTTCTTGAATGGCCAAGCCAGAGCCCTGACTTAAACCCAATTGAGCATCTCTGGAGAGACCTAAAAAATGGCTGTCCACCAACGTTTACCATCCAACCTGACAGAACTGGAGAGGATCTGCAAGGAGGAATGGCAGAGGATCCCTAAATCCAGGTGTGAAAAACTTGTTGCATCTTTCAAAAAAGATTCATGGCTGTATTAGATCAAAAGGGTGCTTCTACTAAATACTGAGCAAAGGGTCTGAATACTTAGGACCATGTGATATTTCAGTTTTTCTTTTTTAATAAATCTGCAAAAATTGTCAACAATTCTATTTTTTGTGTTTTTCTGTCAATATGGGGTGCTGTGTGTACATTAATGAGGAAAAAAATGCGTAAATGATTTTAGCACATGGCTGCAATATAACAGAGAGTGAAAGATTTAAGGGGGTCTGAATACTTTCCGTACCCACTGTACATATGTGTTTTATGTGTTTCTGGCATTCAGTTAAGCTTCTATTGTTTGTTATAATATGGAGTCTGACATGGTGATGGAAAAAAAATATGAGATGGGAGAAAAAAAAATATCAATGCGTTGTCTCGCAAATGTTTTGCGTTCCCCCCGAGAAACTTTGCATTCGCTCGCAAAATGATGCATTCACCCGAGAACTCAAAACAAAGTATGGAGCAAAGTATGGAGCCCCTAAAGGGACATGATGATGGAGGGAGGGGGGAGGGGGGAGACAAGAAGAAAAATTATATGTCAATGGTTTTGTGTTCTCTCACAAATATTTTGCCTTCCCCCGAGAAACGTTCGCTTGTGAAACTTTTGAGTTATTTGTGAGCGAACGCAAAGGTTTCTTGGGAGAATGCAAAACTTTTTGTGAAAGAACACAAAATATGTTGAATTATATAACTATAAATAAACACAAATGTATTATTCTTAACAGCAGCAACCTTTTCTATTGAAATCTTCAGCCACTTATGTTTCTCTTCATAGGTTCTCTTTTGTTTATGAAAACTATATAAAATTTATAAATCACTCATCTTGCATTTTAAATGTTCACCATGACATGTCAGTGAAACGGACTTAAAATAAACTGCTCTGGCTCACATCACTGGGTGGGATTGCCAGGAAGCTTGTGTAGGAGCCTGAGAACACGGAGAGGCTTGCGTCCCTTACATGAGCTCTATTCATAAAATCTATAGTTAAGTGAACTACTAATCAACCTTCTTGCCATAACATCCATCTTTGGGGATAATCTGGCTGTTCTGTGGGAAAATTATATGAATTAAACCAGTTTCTCTGGGAAATGTTGCACAGTATGACCCAAATGAAATTTCACTGAACATCTTTCATTAAGTTATATTCCCGAAAATCTATACCATATGATTGATGTATATGAAGATGAAGTTGTCTTATGTGGTATTTACACTATAAAGAGAAAAGTGATAATCATGTGAACGCATAAGCTTTATATATAGAATTGCCATGTGATCACAGATTTAATATGACGTGAAACAATGCATATATAACAACATTTTTGCTCTCTAATCAAAACGTGTACCCATCAATAAATAGAATGATGATTAGAAATCATAAAACCACCCTATATGTTTTTAAAATGGGCAGTTTTAACCCACAATGGACCCACTTTACATTAAGTGGCCTTAACTACATTTAAATTAATCATTTGTTACAATGCACTTATTGTGTTCATGCATGTTTTTACATTGTACTTATATTTTAAAAAGACCTGCATGTAATTACATCTGTAATTAATTTCTGTAATTACATTTATAATTACACTGTTGACCCATCCTTTATACCTCACCCCTACCCTTAAACCTACCCATACCACCAAAGCTTTCCCTAACCTTACCCGTATCCACCTCAATAGCAGCAAAAGTGTTTTGCAATTCAATATGAACCCAGTAAGTACATTGTACGTATTTTGTGATGTAAGTACATAGTAATTAAGGCCACTTAATATAAAGTGGGACCCCCACAATAATAAATATGTGATTTGCAATAGTTACCAATCCTAAAACTCTACATGATTACAACCCTGTAAACATGTTTGGAATTCATATACACTAAAAAGATAAATGATAGCAGTATCACTTGTAATAAATCACACATTATAAAGGTTATAAAACTAAGATATTTTGCTTTTTTAAATTGTGTTTGTTACATTCAATTACATTCAAAGTGTCGGAAGGTTGAAGGTCAGTGCAAAATGGTTGTAAGTAGGAAATATTACACTACATTATTTACAGTTTCTTTATATTGTTCGGCAACAAAAACTGTAAAATATGATCAATGTTTTATAACTGTGTTACATACATGTAACTATAGTAAAATACTGAGTAAAACTGTAAGAGAAACGCACAATGAGGTCTAAAGTAATTACATGAAATATGGTGTTAGAAAAAGCAAAATGTCACTATTAACAGGGTGAAATGTCTGTGAGAGTGAGAAATTGAATTGTTCTTGTATTTTTTTTTTAATAAATAAAAAAAAAAGTTTAATTTCTCAGAAAATGTTACAAATGTTGATATGTTAGAGTTTTATTGTGTTTTACTGTGTTAACTCTTAACTCTTCGTTTAGGGGTCACACTTGGCTCCATCAAGGTCAAAAATGACTGAAGCCTTGAAATGTATGTATTTTGTTTGTTTGTTTGTTTGTTTGTTTTCTTTCAGGAAAACCAATGTAATATATTTTTGCTCATTAGTATTTTTTCATTATTATTTAAAATGTTGAGGGTATTTTATAAAACTATGCAATATTTATACAATTTTTTATTAGCTATTTCCCCATTGGAAAATAATGTGTGGAATATAAACCTGAGTTCACCTACATCGTGGGGACCAGCCACCGGTCCCCACAATGTAAATGAATTAATAAAAATACTAAATGATGTTTTTGTGAGAAAATAAAGGTGTGCACAGTTTCCTGTGATGGTTAGGTTTAGGGTTAGGGGTAGGGTAGGGGGATAGGAAGTACGGTTTGTACAGTATAAAATGCATTGCGGCCTATGGAAAGTCCCCACAAAAGTGTGTGTGTGTGTGTGTGTGTGTGTGTAGGTGTGTGTGTGTGTGTGCTTTTGTTTATATTACATTGTGGGGACCAAATGTCCCCATGATGTAATATAAACCTGAGTTCACCTACATCGTGGGGACCAGCCAGCGGTCCCCACAATGTAAATGGGTTTATAAATCATATAGAATGAGTTTTTGTGAAAAAGTAAAAGTTTGCACAGTTTCCTGTGAGGGTTAGGTTTAGGGGTAGGGGCAGGGTAGGGGGATAGAATGTACAGTTTGTTCAGTGTAAAATGCATTGAAGTCTATGGAAAGTCCCCACAATTCACAAAAACAAACATGTGTGTGTGTGTGTGTGTGTGTGTGTGTGTGTGTTCTCATAGCTAATGCAACAAAAGTCACCAAGAGTCATCCAATTCAGATGAAGCAAAAAAAATAAAAATAAAATAAAGATCACAACATAGATTTTTTTGGTCATTTTTCACCCAAGAGGACCGGAGGGTATACTACTCTGAACAAGTAATAAATGACAGGTTTTGTTCTGGATGAGGGGGTCTGGTATATTATGTCCCAGTGTTCCACTTAAAGGTGACCTAGAATTAAAAATTGAATTTACCTTGGCATAGTTAAATAACAAGAGTTCAGTACATGGAAATGACATACAGTGAGTCTCAAACTCCATTGTTTCCTCCTTCTTGTGTAAATCTCATTTGTTTAAAAGACCTCTGAAGAACAGACAAATCTCAACATAACACTGACTGTTACGTAACAGTCGGGATCATTAATATGTACACCCCCAATATTTGCATATGCCAGCTCATGTTCAAGGCATTAGACAAGGGCAGCCAGTATTAACATCTGGATCTGTGCACAGCTGAATCATCAGACTAGGTAAGCAAACAAGAACAATAGCGAAAAATGGCAGATGGAGCAATAATAACTGACATGATATCATGATATCATTTTTAGTGATATTTGTAAATTGTCTTTATAAATTATCGTTAGCATGTTGCTAATGTACTGTTAAATGTGGTTAAAGTTACCATCGTTTCTTACTGTATTCACAGAGACAAGAGAGCCTTCGCTATTTCATTTTTAAACACTTGCAGTCTGTATAATTCATAAACACAACGTCATTCTTTATAAATCTCTCCAACAGTGTGTAATGTTAGCCCGTTAGCCACAGAGCACCATCAAACTCATTCAGAATCAAATGTAAACATCCAAATAAATACTATACTCACATGATCCGCCGCATGCATGCAGTATGCATGACGAACATCTTGTAAAGATCCATTTGAGGGTTATATGAGCTGTGTGAACTTTGTAAATGCGCTGTAATATAGTCGAGAGCTTGGGGGCAGGGAGTGCAATATTTAAAGGGGCCGCAGCCTGAATTGGTGCATAGTTAATGATAAAAAAAATATTTAAAAAAATCTATGGGGTAATTTGAGCTGAAATGTCACAGACACATTCAGGGGACACCTTAGACTTATATTACATCTTGTAAAAACTCACTAAAACACTGTTGTCTAAATCAGCTTGAGTTCTTCAGTCTAAAAGTTCATTAAGGACATTTTTGTAAAAAAATCTAATATGATAAATGGAATGGATGTCTGGAGCCAAAACAAAGTTGCAGTCTCGATCTCAGACAGGTATCAGGAGAATGTGTGCCTTCTTCTGAAAACGCACATATATCAGCCTGAATGAAGGATGGAGCACACACTCTACTGAGACGCTGGTCATATCAGAAGCTTCTGATCGAGGCACGCTAAGTCAATCACTGTCTATGCCTCGAGTCCAGCTCAAGCCGAAAGAATCGCAACTGTAATTTCCATCAGCGCTCCAATTTTTCTATTTTGATGAAAACAGAGGAAATGGAACCAAAAGAACATTCTCTGAGGAGAGAAATACATCAAAAGTTTTTCTTTGGCGTTCTTTTAAGTTAGGTTTACCACTGTTATTCTCATTGTCAGCGTCAGTACAAAACAAACATGGGTCCAGCCTTCAGGTGTTTGATGAATGAATATGTTGTTTGAATATTGTCTAGGCTGGCTGAGAAGAGAGATCTGGCGTTGGTAAAGTGCTCAGCAAAGTAATTCGATTTCCAAATGGCTTTCTTCTTCACAGATAGCCAGGCGTGCTGGGCCTGCGGCTATCCAAGCAGTGTCTCTGATTTAATATAAAGACTGGACATTTATCTGTAGCCTATTCACCACAATATTTCCAATGCTTAAACAAATTGTGTTATGTACAGCTGTAGGACTGTGTCTGCCTGAAGAAAAAGGAACAGTTTTATAAGATGTGCCCAACATTGAAAAGAGATGCACATATAGTCAGAAATGGTAGCATTAGTGATAATTCAGAAAGGCTTCATGGCCAGTCAAGTGGTTTATAGAGGATTTGGATCTTGTTAGTGAGCTCAGACTCCTGTTAGACAATTAGGTGACATGAGTTTCACTTATATGTGAAAGCTGAAATTACATAATTGACATTTAGAGGGGGAAAAAAGACCAGAGATGCTGCCCTCAAACCATCCCTGAATCTTTTCTTGGAACTTGCTATATAAAGTGCATAAAACATGTTTAAAGAGGTCATGAACTGCATTATTTTATTATTTAATAATGTTTCCTGGGGTGCATTTTAATGTTAGTTTGATTTTTACATCAATAACTGCCATAATTTATAAATAAAAGGCATTTTTCCTACTTTCCTACCTTCTGATTTGAACGCTGTTTTAAGGGGCGTGTCTGCTGTGAGACTTCAGTGTAAACACCCACTGCTGTGATTGGCTGCATATGAAATGGCGAAGTACAACATGTAGAATTCTGTCAAAAAAATGTAGCACATTTTTCTATTTCAGTTCTCAAGGTTTACTAATCGTGAAAAGTGTTGATTATAGCATTACATTTAGATAGTGGCATGAAAGGTTGCAGTGATGAGCGTGTAGCTGATCACAGACATGTTGAGCATGTGAATGCAGTGATCTTGTCACTGTAACTCGATTTCTGCACAATAGCAATGCTTTCATCATAACTAAAAGTGCAAACATACTAATGTAAATAAGAGATTTGTTAATTCTAACAGTTTTGGCGAGAGTCCAGAACACTGTTGTCATGATCACGAATTGGAGTGCCCGAGTTGACCACTAGAGGGCACTCCAACATGGACTTTTGTCACCTGTCAGAACTTCATTTCCCATAATTCACCTCCTGGACTCATCCTCATTTCATTGCACTCAGCTGTTTTGTGTTTGCTCATTAGTTCTGTCTATTTATACTCTGTTGTTTCTGCCTTTGTTTGTGGTTCATTGTATTGTTACATGCACTTTGTGTCTCTGGTTTTCTGTTTTTTGTGGACTGTTTCTGTGGAGTTTTTGGATTACCATTAAAGTTGCGCTTGGATCTTACCATCTTGTGTCTGTGCATTCCGTGACAACTGTTTGATTGACAGCTCCAGCAATTGTAAAGGGAGCGTTCTTTGATCGCTATCTATATATATAATTTAATCACAGTTTAAATAACAGATTATTTTCAACCTACTAAGAGAAACAATGTGAAGTTGCTGTTTAGTCACTGGTTTAATTTACAATAAAACGATTCTGAGACGAGACAAAAACATCTGGCTGTACATGAATCATTACATATCAGAAATCACTGGTCACTTTTTGGTTGGACATGCACACATATACATATTCGTACATATCAAACAATCTATAAGAAGGCAACAGTGACACAGTAAAAACTTTATAATTACAGGCTCTCTGCAAATCCAATGCAGCTTCTGTGTTTTTCCACAACCTGGCACTGCACAACATTTTGCACTCTTCAAATGCATGATTATCACGTATTTGTTCGATTCAGTGTTAGCGTCACATGTTATTTACCTACTACTACTTGTCATGCTCTAATCAGTGGGCGGGGCTACTGAACTTTAGGTTTGTGATGTCATTAACCCAGGCCGAAGCTCGTTGTAGTCTCTACCAGCTGTTTGTTGTAGTCCTTAAGCGATTTCTGTAAAAGAAAATATCTCCCTTTGCATTGAACTTTGAGTGTCGTAACTTTGCAGATGTTGTTTATGCTCAAACAGCAACATTACACACTAACTAAAGTTAAAAAAGTGAAATCATAATCAAAGACCCCTTTAATTACTGTAAGTCATTGTGAAAAATTACACTTTAATATATTTTTACAGATCTTATTACATAAATAATATACTTAAATGTGAACAAAATGAATGTAATGTGCTCAGAAACATAAAAGTAAATTATGCAAAGTAAATTGCAATAAATTACAATGTATTATAGTTTAAATTTAAATTAAATGCAATTATCTGAACCACAGTTGTTCAACAAATCAGAATGGTTGTACAATTCTGTCAATCATTGTGGCAACAATGCTAAGAAATCAGAAAATGGCATAACCCAGACTTGAACATGTGTAATAACTCCTTGGCCACATCTCAAACAGCTTGCAATGAGATTTAGGGTTGATTTCTTGTCTGGCAGTTATAGGGTTGCTTGAAAGTCTGCAAAGAGTAGATGCAGAACAATTTCTCCAGGGTTTGACCTTTGACCCTGTTTCAGCTCACTGAAGTTCTCTGCTGGGCTTCACTGACTGTGTGTAATGTCTGAGGGAGGGTGTTGATCAGGATAGCAGCAGTCCTCCCCTGGTGTCCTGTCACTGTTGTCCTGGGCTGACACTTCCTTAGGGTGTGTATGTGGTTAATTAGGGAAAAGTGAGCTGAGACGATCTGCTGTGTCTGGAAAGGGAGGGGGGTGATAATATTTACTTGAATGGTCTGCTTGGGATTTTATTAAATGTGCCACCAAGCATGCTCTCGCCATGCCAACCTTGAATGGGAGGAGTCTGGATGCAAGATATTTGGTGGTTTATGGATAAACCTCAGTTCAAAGAATTAACCTTGAGCAAAACTGCAATATAAACTGTAATTCACAATATTGTGATATGCAAGTTAAAGTAAACGTCTCAGTATTATCAAGCCTGGTGAAAGAGCATGATCAGGTTCATTTAATGACCCTCACTGTTTGATTGACATGTTGCACTGTGCGGTTCTGTGAGATTTCCTGACTAATCGTTCCCATTGTCTCCTTTCAGCAGGGCTTCATAGACCCTCCTACAAACAGGATATGGGATAACATCCTTTCCATTCTTGAGAAAGTAGGCACCCAACAGTATCCAACAATTCGGTTAAAAGAATTTCCGTTGTCCACAAATGCAATGTTTGGATTCCTGTGCATCTCTGCAACTTTCTTAGGTCATCATACAGGCACACTAACCCTTAACCTAACAACATTGAAAGAATGTACTAGAATGACAAAGAAAGTGTTGTCAACAGGACATGGGACAGAAATAGTTGTTCTCCTGAAGTCTTGAAAGCTACACTTGACATTTTTTCCTTTTGGCAAAATTCCTAATGTCCTCATAGAGTGAAGACGTACCTCACGTTCATGTTTATTTCATGTTTCTTTCCAGTTACTGAACATACTGTAGATGTCATGAATCATCTGATCCCTCAGTGCTAGACTCCTCAGCTCCACCATTCTCATTCATATGTTGATAAGTGTGCATCACTGGATAATAGCTGCACTGTACACTGTACATATGCAGGATGTACAATATCCAACGTTTAATATATCACTGTGCACTATTATAGTTTACATTTTTCAACAATACAGCAATCAAGCATTTTTTTAACGTGAATAACTATTCTACTTCATTCTACTAAACGTGAGTGTACTGTATGTCCAGGAAAGGTTGGAAACACTCATAGTTGTTGCATAATTTGTTATTATTAATTTGTGAATCTGAGTTATATTGACAATTCTGAAACCTGTGAGGTTTTGATCAATTTAACTGCACACTCTGCGGCATCTTTTCTAAAAACATATTCGAGCATACATAATAAAAATGTAAAAATATTCAATCTACTCCACTTTTATGCAACAGTGCAATCCTGCAGATTTAAAGTTTGTCTTCTTTTAGTTCAGCTAAGAGGACGCAACACGACATATCAATCTTCTATTGGTCACATTTGCAACTTCGGAATCCAGTGAAATCTAAAAAGGGAGGAAAAATTGTGATAAATGAAGACTCAGCAGAGGTTGCTCATCTTCCTCTGGCCCCCACATTTTCAAACAACTGTCCATAGGCCAAATGGATGGATGGATGGATGGATGGATGGGGTTGTTGTTCTCCTGCTAAACGTATTTATATTTCAATGTGTGTAAAGTAACTGTTTGTTCAGTCATTCTTTGAAAAACTATTTTAGCTCTTAAAGTTATTTTTCTTTCTAGTCAGGCATATCACTCTCTGCCCATAGTGATAAAACATGGAGATGCATGTTCCTTCTGATCCACATATGGTTGGGTTCTGTTGATTCAGCTGTGAAGTAAACTTGGCCCAGAGGCCTATCGAGAGAAAAAGAAGGGCTGGTCATCAGGCTGAAGAGATTGTCTGCTGGTGGACATGTGAGCTGGGTCACGGCTGAGAGAACAAATTCAATGACTCCTCTGTCCTGCTCTCTTCAAGCTCTTGACTCAACACTGGACAGACTTCACAGAAGGCAGGTTAGGAAACACATACTAAGATTTTAACAACACTGACAGCCCAATTCTCAGGAGTAAAAATGGCAGTGTACTTGCTTTATATAAATATATATGTTTGTTAATTTGTTCATTTAACCCTGTTTTGCAAAATATCACAATGGCAAAAAGGCTCCACATAATAAATAATGACCCAACTTGCCTATACTAACCCATGCTACTAGAATTCATTTTTAATTTCAGTGTAGACAGACAAATTGCACTTCATTGGAAAGGTATTGCATCAGGTCTAGGGCATGGGCATCTACAGTAGATTAACAAAATCCTTATTTTCTCAGATTTAGCCTTGCCACAACAAATTACACATATTTAGTCATGTTTGTCATGGCACATCATGAAACACAGTGGAATTACATCCTAATTTGTCATATCAATCATTTTTCAGTTCAGTGAACCACATGGATTATCTATAAATATATGCATGAATTATAAAACCTCAACATCCATCATGCCAAATGAATATGATTCATTTTAAAAGAGAAAGCAGTGGTTAATTGTCTTTCCCACCCATCTCCATTTCCTGTTTGGGATAATAATTTGTGTTTTTTTGACATTCGGCAGACCGTCTCTATCAATCTATAGTGTGTTAGAAACATTTGTTTTAATCTAAGGTCAACAATTTCCATAAACTAACAGACTGATTTCCGCCTATTCCACAGACTGTTGTGAAATAGTGACCTAGAAGTGTGCACTGAATGGCAAAAGCAGGGGTTATCGGATGTAATATCTTTCAAATGTCACTGTTCTTCAACCCACACAGACTATTATGGAGGCCACACAAATACACAATCCCTTTCTTTGAAGATCTGTGGACCTGGGATTTGGTCTCTAATTGCCTTTCATGTTGCTTTATGGGTCATAACACTTGGCCTGATATGAACCATCCGAAGCGAACGCATCACTATCATAGTCACACGACCCAATAAAGCATTCCGGTTACTGTCCATTACAGATAAAATGTCAGGCAGCAACAGCTAAGCTAACAACCTCTTATGTGCCCCTTGTGAAAGTGGCTGTAAATATTTTCTAAACCTTGGTAGCTGGAAACAAACAAAGAAAAAGATGTGTCCTTAGTCATTAACATAACAGACGCCAAAGGCACTATGGAAGATTCCCAAAAGAGTTAGTACCACTAAACAGAAAGGTTTCACAATGAAATCATGCTCCCATATTCAATCCTGTTAAAATGACATATTATTTAGTATATTTAAAATTATACGATGATGTGTTGTCACACTAGCCTGTACAAGTTACTCCTGTATCAATTCAATCTTTCGAATGCATATGGCACTTTCCATAAATTGAGACTTAGAAAACTGTTGAGAAGATGTTTCCATCCACAGCTTCCAAATTTAACTTAAGTGCAAAATTGGAATATTGCATAAAACATTTGCGAATAAGAACAAAATAGTCACAAAATAGTAGAAATTGGCACAAAATGTCTGTAATAAAAATGCAAGTTGCTGTAATTGGGGAAGTTACTGTGGCTCTTTTTTTGCTACATCATAAATGACTTAAACACGAAACGCCATAAACATCTTGCTTTCGGAGGCGGATGCCTGAGGTTTGGGAACGTAACCATGTGAGATAGTTCTGGAAAGGAAATATATTCCACTATTTTGATGACAAAATTTGAGATGCTGTGCAATGAAATTGATCCACTGGTTAGTCCTCAAGCCGTTTTTGATAACATAATCTGTTCTCAAAATCACTTTTTTTGTTGTGCATAGAGGATTTATTTGGTAAATCTGTATCCATTGTAGTTTATGTGATCCTCCTCAATTGAGCACATATGTTTTGTTTTTTTTTGTTTTGTTTTTTTGGATATTTTTAGAACTTATTCGCATCTTGGCATTTCCATCAAGCATTTATTTATGCAATATCCCAAAAATCACATTAAAATGTTAAGTGGATGGAAATATACCTAGTTGCAATGGAATAAAATGCTTAAACATTAGATTTTTTTTACTTTTATTTTTTTGTTTTATTCAAACTATACATGTGCCGTTTTATTTTCCAAAACATACTCTCATTCAAGAAATCACACAACTCTTTAGCTACAGTAAAATGAGTACCAGGTTTGCAAATTAAACCTAAAGTATGCTATTATTACTGGTTATCTAGTTTTGGACCACATACTAATAAACTTAATGTTTCTCATGAATAAAGGAAAACATATGTCATAAATCATTGCTCTTACAGCAACTTTAGTAACAGGGTTTAACTTGACAAATACAATGTGCATTAAAACTTGAGAGGAAACGTTAAAGAGTTAGTTCACCTAAAAATGAAAATGATGTCATTATTACTCACCCAGAAGCTCAGACATGCTGCATAACACACAAGAATCAACCTCATTGGTTACGCAGTTTGTTCTCGTGCATCATTCATCATAAAAAGCCATCAAGTCTTTGAAAATTTGGACTAAACGGCTCAATTCATATAGATTAGTTTTACAATCTCTTTATGAACTTTTTGAAGCTTCAAATTATGTAGGCTGTCTATGGAAGGACAGATAGCTCTCAGATTTCATCAAAAAGATCTTCAATTGTGTTGCAAAGATGAACAAAAGTCTTCTTGGTTTGGAACGATATGAGGGTGAGTATTTTTGGGTGAACTATCCCTTTAAATGGAATATGTGCGCATACCTGTCTGCTCACAATGCTGTAGAAAATGTCTAAATTATGTCATGCCATGTGTCACAATTTTATGTTTGTTATAGGAGCCTTTATTTCTTTTAAATACTATATTGGTACACCTACTGAAGTCCATTACTGAGATGTGCCTTGTCATTTTGAAGTAGAAATAGCAAAATTAGTGCAAAGTATTCAAACAAGCAAATGTGAAACAAATAGAGTAGTCATACTATTTACCTGCGTTGATGAAGCAAGTGTCTTATCAAATCTCAGTGTTAAACAAACTTGTCCTTATTGTTTGAGGAATTGACATCATTGCTTGTTTCCTTTCGTCCGTATATGTTATCAAGTAAATCCACACCACACAGACAAGCTAAGAGTGATACGTTTGCATTTAGCTACACTAATGAGGTGATGTGAAAAATGTCTGGAAAGGTGATAAAACCAACCTTCCCATCCTAGCAGGATTTGTCTTGGCTGGGTTTAATGCAACTGTTTGTAATATGCAGCTGCCTTTTCTCAAGACTTGTCATTTTCACTGTTGATGTACCTAGAAGTCTATTGTGGGAAGTGTTTTTGTGTCAGAAGATATCATATCTTGCGTAATTTGGAAACCCACCAGACATTAATGATCGAGCACAATATGAAGAGAATCTTACTTCACATTCATCGAGGAAAAATACTCTACGTAGAACATCAGCATTTTCAAACCTCACAAAGTCATATCTAGTCACTTTTTAGACAACGTAAAAGTAATCCATAAAAATCAAGTGGTTTAATTCAAATCTTCTAAAGATACATGATGATTTTATATGACGGACAGATTTAAAAGAGGACCTATTATACTTTATTTATGTTCAACTTTCTTCAGTGTGTAATGTTGCTGTTTAAACATGAAAAAGGTATGAAATGACAAAGCATAAAGTCACTCCAAAGGGAGTTATTCTCTATCAGTAAGCACAGTTTCAGAACTCCCTAAAATGCCTTGATTGTAGTCTTGACTTTTCTTTCAGGAATGAACATGTCACAATATTCCTTATTTAAATAATTTCCAAGGCATATGCAAAATAAAGGGACTAGGCCTGTTAGTAGTTCTTGTTGTCGCCATGTCCAAGAAAAAATATTTTTTCCAGAAGCTGAAACTCGTGGTTATGGTATGGGGCGTGACATTTCTGAAACATGCAGAAAGCAGTTTACCAATCACAACACACTGGTACAGCTGAACAATCAGAGCACACTGCGTTTTTCTGAAGGAGGGACTTCATAAAGACCTCCCGATCTGAGTCGTTTGTTCTTTTTTAGCTGAAGCTATGAGTTTGTACCAGAATTAGACATGATTAGTTCACCTCCCCTATGAATCGTTCGTTCATCACGAGTTCTGGAAAAAAAACATCATGACAGAAATGCAATATGTAACTGTAAGAGTAAAAAAAAAAACAAAACAAAACAAACTTGTTTGTTAGGAAGGTTATTAACTAACTTCTGTATCCACTACAGCCATCACGTCACGGCAAGATAGCGCACAAATCAGACTCAAATACTCGAGAGGTGAACTAATCTTTTTTTGTTTCCTGTACAGAACTTATGGGATGTTGCACATGTGCAGTCAACACAAAATGAACGAATCACTCTCTGAGACAACTCGTTGTTCCCTAGTCATATTCAAAATTCAATTCACGATCCCTAAGGGCCACCAAAACATTCAAAAGGGACTTAGCCACTTTTACTAAAATGGCTATAACTCGTGAACGGAATGAGATATTTTCACCAAACTTAGCACACCTACATAAGAGCTCATTCTGTGGTCATATGAAAAAGTATGTGGCAATTGGACACTTGGTGGCGCTATGACAGAAAAAAACAACAAAAAAAAAATGGCTACAACTACTTCACCATTAGCCCAACTGACTTGAAAATTGGCATGCAATGTCTTTGTCTGAGGTGCCATGATTGTCTATGAGGACATTGGCGTATCTCAAAAAATATGTCCGCCATCAGCCAATGAAATTTGAGCAGCTATCAAGATTAACGGAGGCCAATCAGAACAAATCTCGCTGGGCCTGTTTGACCCTAGAGGCCTGTGAGAAATCTGAAAGAAATTGTCTACTGGGAGGCGCCTTCACATTTTTTATGTGCATAAAGTATCGTGTATCATTTTTTTGCCCACAACATTCATACCACATAGTAGAACTCCTCATTCTGAGCAACTCTAGGACTGTCTCTGTCCATCAAATCATTCCTTAAATATTGGATATTATAAAAAAAAAATAAATAAATAAAATAAAAAAAACTTTGGCAAACTAGTCCTAGGTTTTTGGTTCAACTTCGATAAAACCACTGCAACACAGTTCTCGGGACTCTCTAGGTCAATAGTTATCAAAAAAAAATGTTGAACTTTGGCCTTTGGATAGCTATAAGCAGGGTCTTTTATAAAACAGGCATGGCCAATTCTACCCAAAAGCCTATCACTTCTAAATAAAAACTCAGAACTACACATCATTAAGTGAACACATGCGGCATATGATTCTAAAGAAGCATGCATACTTCTATGGAGAATGGCTGATAGGTGGGGCTATAACTGTTAAAAAGGTGTAAAAATTATGTATTTCTATGTCAAATCCCATGAAATGGCTGAAAGTGGTCTTCTTTGCCAAGAACTTCAAGAAATTGGCTGTGCACATGATCACGTGATTCTAAAGAAACGTAGAAACTTCTATGGACATTGTGTCATTGGTGGGGGTTTAACGGTTATTAAGGTGAAAAATACTCCATACGAAATTACATTTAAATGAAATTAGGTGAGCATATCATCAAAATCATCAAATATAGTCTTAAGTTCTTGACTGCTCAATTCTTATGGATTACTTTTACAATGTAAATGTTAATTACCCTCAATTGATGAAAAAATTAAACATCTCTTCATTCATGTTTCAAAGATAAACAAGAGTCTTACTTGTTTTGGAACAATATGAGAGAGAGAGAGATAATGAGCAATTACTTTTTGGGGGGAGCTCTTACTCCCCTAGTGGAGAATGATTATTTAAACTTTATGTTTTGTCCTTCTACTCTGAGGTATGAAGAACAAACTGCTGTGATGATAAAATTATAAAATAAGAATATTATTGGGAGGAATCCACAAATGCAATAATGCAAACTATGAATGCAATACTTCAGAAGAGTCACACAAGGAACTCCACACCCCAAAAAAAAAAAAAAAACTATTTGAACGAACATAAAAAACATTACGAAAAGGATTTCCACATGATTAAGTTGCTTTATTTCAGCATTATGCAATTCTGTTATTCCAATTTAATGAACTTACGTTGGGTAAACTAAATTTATTAAGGATTATTCAACTTATTTACTATGGTTGGGAACAGCTTAATTTAATAGTGTCAGCCCAACTAATTTGCAATGTTTTGGAAAATAAATAAAAAGCAATAAATAAATAAATAAAAAATAAATTGTTTAATTTTTTTTTTTTTTTTTTTTTTTTTTTTTTTTTCTGAGTGCAGTGTGCCCAAAAGAATCTTAAAAAAAAAGTTGGTTGGTTTTGGGTTCACTGATCTGAAATCAGAGCACACAGAGCTTCTTACCCCCACTGTTCATGCAAACATAGAGGTAAACTGAATTTGAACTATCATGAAAGAACATCCACCGAGTGCAGAAACGGATCAGGTGACCTGACCTCACAGGTCAGTCCATAAAGCTTTCTCAAAAACAAGTTCTCCATGTTCTTTCTCATGTCTACGTGCAGCCGGCTCCAACCTACACATCCAGACCTCTGCTTCCCTACTTTGTTTTCCTTCTCTGTCTCAGATGTCAGACCTCTGAGCAGCAACCCTTCCAGTTTGTACACCGAGTACGTCAAGTGGGCTCAACCAGTGACGTAACGGCCACACAGTTCAGTGTTTGTACATATTTTTATTTGACTGACAGCAAAGTCCACAATGGAAAAAATCACATTTGATCTTTAAGGATGGAAGAGGAACAGGAGACAACCAATTTCCTCTTCATCTCAAATGTGTGACGTTGGTGACAGTGCTATTAATATATCTCTGGGGGAGGCCAATTAGAGTTGTCACGATTTGCCTTTGCACAATTCATGGCATGGGAAGACGGCGTGAAATAACTGACCACTGAGCTTGAGATGTGCCACTCAGATAGGAGGAGCATTAATGTTGTGTGGGTGTATGCTGGGGGTGGTGGTCTTAACAAGCACATTCTGTGGAAATACAGACATGAGGCATGTTTTCATCAGCGGGGGGTGGATTGTGTTTGTACATGCTGATGTGTGTGTAAGTGTCAGGCGCTTTGACTAGTCTTGTTCGTGTAGTTCAGTAATAGGGCATTCGTCTGCAGTTCACGCAGTTTGGCTCACACTCTGAAACTGTGATTTCTTATCTACTGCATCAGGTAGGACCCTTTCTGATTTATATATAAATTATATTTAAATGTCATTATGAACAAGCAAAATGCACTGAAAGCTAAACCTGATTATTGAATTTGGAATTCACAAACATGCAGCTCAGATCTGAATCCATTAGATGCTGTATTTTGTACTTATTTCTAAATATATATAATGCTAAACTAAGAATCACTACACTCTGGTGGGTTAAATGTTTGCCCAACCTGCTGGGTAGTTTTATTTAACTCAGCTATTGTTTAAAATTATTGTATTGCTTGCTTAAAATGAACCTAAAGTATTTTGGAAATTAACATTTATTATTATGTATTAATAAGTCAATGGATAATAATAAATAATAATTAAAAAAAAAAAAAAAATGAAATTGCTTATTAATAAATGTTTATATTTTGATTATTATTGTTGCCTCTAGTAATTATGTGTCTCATTTTTAATTTACAACCTATTTTGGGTTCATTTTAAGCCAGACATATAGTAATAAACAATAGTTGAGTTTAATAAAACTGCCCAGCACATTGTGCAAACATTTAACCCAGCCTCTGGGTTTGTCTATTTACTGCTCCTAGAGTTTGCCCTCACTCCTAAATCTTAAACTTTAAAATGTATTAATAAAAAAAATAAAAAATGGAAGTGCCTATTTCTTTCTGCAACAGATATGAATGATACCTTAAACTTTGCAGCTTGTTGTAGATTTGTGATTTTGAGATGATCTGTGATCTTGTTTTTCACCTGGTGGATGATAAAATGAACTTTTGACTTGGGCCAGTTAGCAACCGCCGAGCAACCACTTAAAACTCCTTACAAACAGACTAGCAACACCTTAGAAACCACCCAGAACATCCTACTAACCCCATAGAAATGCAAATGCACTAAACACTTCTGGAATGGCAACCATCCAGTAGATGCTAGCAGTTTTGCATGAGCAAACACCACTCATATTTTCTTTAGGAAATGTAAAAATCTGCTAATTAAATATTGGTATCAAGAAATTGTATTGTAATTGGAGTTATTTTTGTCTGTTTAACACCAGTGAGTTATGTGAAGTTATTTGAAGTTATTTTACTAAAAGCTATGAGAGACTTAGCACTTTGTTTAGTATGGTATGTTGCTCTTATTATGCTTCACATACTCTATAAAGTATAGCATGGCTCATTTAAGAAGACGCCATTACAAAATGAGGACATACCATAGTCAAGTAGTCATTGTTGTTGGAAGGAAATTACTGTCTGCAATGTAACTTACAGACAGGATCTAGACTGACATTATATTGCTTTACTGTAACAATAAACTACATAAATGCAAAAATAGATCAGGGACAAATATAGTGTACACTGTGAATAATAAGAGCATACTTAGTATAAAGTGACAGGTGACTGTGTAGTTTTTTTTTTATTTTTATTTTTTTATACTCTACACAGTTTCTGTCAATAGAGTTGCATGTTAGCATGTTGCTAAGCTAATTAATAAGCCATAAAATAGTACCAGAGCGTCATTCAACAGCAACAAAGGGACCTGAACTCATTCACTTTTTAATGAGAGCTAGAGACCCAAGTTCAAGTTCTGGCTCCTTTACAATCCCGCCCCTCTCTCTCTCTCTCTCTCTCTCTCTCTCTCTCACATTGCTTTCTGTCTGCTCTGGAAGTCCCAGTCTTAGGTTAAAAGTCCAACGGTTGTATTCAAATATGCCCACTTCCCTACTATATCACAGGCGAAAAACAGTACGTGAAAAGTGTAGTATCTATGAATTCACAGTATTCAATAAACAAAAGATGAAAATGACCTACTATGTCTGCCAAGATAGTGAAGTGTGCATACAATGGATATTTTACTATCCCATGAGGCCACGGGAGAGGATTTGTGAATGGCAGTGAAGTGACGCGACTATTTGAAAGATTTTATTCTTTCCCCATTCAAGTTAATAGGTTAATAAGTTAATGTCCCCATTCAAGTTAAACTTCTGGGATAGTAAAGTGACCATCGTATGCACACTTCAGAATCTCACCAGAAGTAGTAGGTGATCCAGGTACTTTAATTAGTACTGTGAATTCAGACATACGTGTTTTTCTCCTACTATTTGATAGGGAAGTATGCAGTTTTGGATGCAGACTTTGATAACAGATAATGATAAATTACTCTATACTTATTACACATTTATTTTAAAACTATAGTTTTCAGTATCGAGATTTCCCAGTATTGAGAGTACTAATTGCAGAAATTATATATATATATATATATATATATATATATATATATATATATATATATATATATATATATATATATATATATATATATATATATATATATATATAATTTCTGCAATTAGTACTCTCAATACTGGGAAATCTCGATATATATATATATATATATATATATATATATATATATATATATATATATATATATATATATATATATATATATATATATATATATATATATATATATATATAACCCGATTCCAAAAAAGTTGGGACACTGTACAAATTGTGAATAAAAAAGGAATGCAATAATTTACAAATCTCATAAACTTATATTTTATTCACAATAGAATATGGATAACATATCAAATGTTGAAAGTGAGACATTTTGAAATGTCATGCCAAATATTGGCTCATTTTGGATTTCATGAGAGCTACACATTCCAAAAAAGTTGGGACAGGTAGCAATAAGAGGACGGAAAAGTTAAATGTACATATAAGGAACAGCTGGAGGACCAATTGGCAACTTATTAGGTCAATTGGCAACATGATTGGGTATAAAAAGAGCCTCTCAGAGTGGCAGTGTCTCTCAGAAGTCAAGATGGGCAGAGGATCACCAATTCCCCCAATGCTGCGGCCAAAAATAGTGGAGCAATATCAGAAAGGAGTTTCTCAGAGAAAAATTGCAAAGAGTTTGAAGTTATCATCATCTACAGTGCATAATATCATCCAAAGATTCAGAGAATCTGGAACAATCTCTGTGCGTAAGGGTCAAGGCCGGAAAAACATACTGGATGCCCGTGATCTTCAGGCCCTTAGACGGCACTGCATCACATACAGGAATGCTACTGTAATGGAAATCACAACATGGGCTCAGGAATACTTCCAGAAAACATTGTTGTCGGTGAACACAATCCACCATGCCATTCGCCGTTGCCGGCTAAAACTCTATAGGTCAAAAAAGAAGCCATATCTAAACATGATCCAGAAGCGCAGGCGTTTTCTCTGGGCCAAAGCTCATTTAAAATGGACTGTGGCAAAGTGGAAAACTGTTCTGTGGTCAGACGAATCAAAATTTGAAGTTCTTTTTGGAAAACTGGGACACCATGTCATCCGGACTAAAGAGGACAAGGACAACCCAAGTTGTTATCAGCGCTCAGTTCAGAAGCCTGCATCTCTGATGGTATGGGGTTGCATGAGTGCGTGTGGCATGGGCAGCTTACACATCTGGAAAGGCACCATCAATGCTGAAAGGTATATCCAAGTTCTAGAACAACATATGCTCCCATCCAGACGTCGTCTCTTTCAGGGAAGACCTTGCATTTTCCAACATGACAATGCCAGACCACATACTGCATCAATTACAACATCATGGCTGCGTAGAAGAAGGATCCGGGTACTGAAATGGCCAGCCTGCAGTCCAGATCTTTCACCCATAGAAAACATTTGGTGCATCATAAAGAGGAAGATGCGACAAAGAAGACCTAAGACAGTTGAGCAACTAGAATCCTGTATTAGACAAGAATGGGACAACATTCCTATTCCTAAACTTGAGCAACTTGTCTCCTCAGTCCCCAGACGTTTGCAGACTGTTATAAAAAGAAGAGGGGATGCCACACAGTGGTAAACATGGCCTTGTCCCAACTTTTTTGAGATGTGTTGATGGCATGAAATTTAAAATCAACAAATTTTTCCCTTAAAATGATAGATTTTCTCAGTTTAAACATTTGATATGTCATCTATGTTGTATTCTGAATAAAATATTGAAATTTGAAACTTCCACATCATTGCATTCTGTTTTTATTCATAATTTGTACAGTGTCTCAACTTTTTTTTGGAATATATATATATATATATGTGTGTGTGTGTGTGTGTGTGTGTGTGTGTCGCTAAATGTTGATAGATGACGTCATGCGGCACTTTATTTGCTTCTCTGCTGCTTCCCTTTTTGCTCACATAATATATTTTAATACAGCCAAATTCTTAATAAAATTGTTTCATTATATATTTTTCTAGTTTTCTAATTTTTTGTTGTCAGACAATATGAAATGGTGACTGAAATGCGGCCCATTAAGACTTCATACAGGGCTCGACATTAAGCCTTGTCATTCACTTGTACGAGTAAAACAGTTGCTTGTCTGGAAAAAAGAAACTAGTGTAAATAGAAATTTAAAATTTCTGAAACAATATCCTTACAGAATATTGCAGCGTTGACATATTTAAATCTGCATATTTGTGATAGATTTATGATTCATCTGTCATTTTAAATTCTTAAATTGGATCAATAAATTTAATTGGAATAAGACACTAAGGGCTGTTACCAGTCAAATTAAATCATTTACAAGTTTACAAAAAAATAAAAATAAATAAATAAAATTAAAAAAATACAACTGCATTAAATAATGTTATGGGGTTGTAAGAAAAGTTGGGGGGAAATTATACTTTTAAAAATTAAACTAAACCACCAGTAGGTGGCGTCAAGAAACCATCTTAATAAATGAGTCATTAATTTAAACGATTCATTCCAATGGCTGATTCATTCAAGAATGAAGCAGTTGTTTATGAATGTGTGATTGAATATTTAACTCAAAATGCTTCAAATTGCTGAATCATTCAGTAACGAAAACAAGGCTGAGCCTGCATCTCAATTAGCATCTATCCATCCTAAATAGTATGTAACATTATTAATATTCAATACTATTTAGGGCGGATAGGATTCACGTTGGATGCAGGGTGAGTGTTGCTATGCTATGGTTCTGCTGTGATCTTTGTTTGAAACTATTTTCGCTGCTAAAATAGAACAAAAAAAGTCAGTGTTCCTTCTAAAATGTAAGTGACTTAATATTAAATATTTGTTAACTGAACTGTTGTTTGAAATCAATGTCAATTTTTAATTGTGATGGTAGCCTATTTAGGAAAACAGCAATCTTGGTCGTGTGATATTGCTTAACTTTATCAAGTTATAAAAACTCCACATTTTGAATTTTTTACTGCAGTAACTTTAACTCAGTTTCTTTTTGTGTGTGCTTCACTCATGTTCCATTTTTCCTCGAGATGGTGTGCAAGCCTCAACAGTGCAACCTTGTTATCCTCAGTACATTACACAGCCTATTATGTTCCACTATCGATCGCAACTAACACTAAATGTAATATAATGATTGTCGTGTTTTTTTTTTGTTTTGTTTTTTTGTTTTTTTGTATTGATGTTTTAATCAGGTCCTTGTTCAGCCGGGCAGGTAAAATTCTCTTTCACTTGCCCCTTCAAAAAATCCACTTATCCCTGACTAATTGAAAAGCGTTAGTGTCGAGCCCTAACATGTTAAACCAGCGCTAAATCCTGATTTATAATCGAGACGTTGTCTGACAAAATCACAGTACACATAAGAAAAAGACAGTTGCTGTGGTTTATGTTATAAGTACACGTAAAATGATCACTCAGGTTAGAAGCAATAGTATCTATTTTATGTGTTCTCTGACAGAGTGCACAGCCTCAACTGAATGCGCTGCTCCTCTCAGCCACTCACGGAGCAGAGCAGACGCAGAGAGAGATGCGCCTGCGGCAGTGAGAGGGAAGCAAGATCTTGCGCTTGTGCGGCAGTTCCGGTGGGTCTCGGAAGCTAGATCAGGTTAACAAGTATATTTGTCACAACGTGCTTTCTTGGGGAAAAAAGTCGTAAAAGGGGTCTGAAAAGTCGCTAAGTTGGCAACACTGATGCAGCCTTCTGGAGGTCACAGATCGCTGCTATCGGCAACGGCGTTACGACAATTTTGCACCGGCTAGAGGCAATTACCAAACTGGTTCCGTGTGTGTATCACACCCATGTACATATGTTACGACAGCAAATCAATGTTATAAATTATGAAGGCTATATTCAATATAAACTGGTAGTATTATTTTTCTTCAAAACTATCTAAAAAAAAAAATAATGCCTGTAGGAATAAAATGTCATGCTATTTAATGACATTTAAGGTCTTAAAGGATTAGTCCACTTTTAAATAATATTTTCCTGTTAACTCACCTCCATGTCATCCAAGATGTTCATGTCTTTCTTTCGTCAGTTGAAAATAAATTAAGGTTTCTGATGAAAACATTCCAGGATTATTCTCCTTATAATGGACTTCAATGGGCACCAAACGGTTGAAGGAAAAGACCATTATTAGATAACTAGATAAGACCATTATTCCTCGTCTGGTATCATTTAAAGCTCTTTGAAGCTGCACTGAAACTGTAATTTTGACCTACGCGAAACTCCATCATTTTTTTATTTTTGCAAAGGTCCCTTTAGGGGCTCCGTACATTGAAGTCCACTATAAGGAGAAAAATCCTGGAATGTTTTTATCAAAAACGTTAATTTCTTTTCGACTGAAGAAAGAAGGACATGGACATCTTGGATGATATGGGGTGAGTAAATTATCAGGAAAATTGTATTTAAAAGTGAAATAATCCTTTAATTTTCGTAAAATCCATGTTACTTTTAATGCTTTTTAATGCCCCGCAGATACCCTGTATATATATATTCTGTGCAAACTGAATGCAATGTTTTCGGAAAATTAACTGCATGTTAATTGCATTTAAATGAAAATGTATTATAATTTAAATTTATATTAAAAGCAATTTGTTTCATTTCAGTGTGCTTTTAAATAGGACTTAAGTACATCTTTATATGTAATTTCACAATTGCTTAAATTATCGTTGAAATATGGTTGAAGTGCAGAATGTACTGACAAGCATTTATGGAACAAACAAAATAAAACATGATTTAAATATATTTGTAATTACACATTTATAACAATGAAGTTGCAGTTTAGTACATTTAAAATATCTTAACTCTAAATGTAAATAACACTACCGTTAAAATTAAAATCCAAGTACTTTACATGTGCTTTAGTTTGCTAGTAACACATCAAATACTTCTTTAAAGCATGATAAAATGTATTAAAACACGTAGCCTACTTAAAACTTTTAACTTGACTTTACAAAGTGCACTTTTTAAGAAACAATCATAAAAGTGCACACTACTCTCTTTAAGTACACATAAGTGGCCTTTTTTTCATTAATCTACAGGGTATATATATATATATATACTTTTATTATTCAACTTAGTGCAATTCTTTTTCACAAGGGTTCACAGTGCATTTTGGGATTGCCTCCTCTACAAATTATACATTTCTACCTTCAAATTTGGCAGCATAATTATACTTTTAGAACAGTCTCAGAACACACCTGTGACGCCTTAAAATGCTCCCTCTGCAGGCAGCTCTTTTGGAACAGAGTGATTGTGTAATATCACATTGTTAAAAAACATTAACATCTCTTGAGACAAATCCAATGTTTTATTGAGCTGCAGCCTTAAGGCTGACTAATATTTGTTGTCCAGAACTCCCATGGTGGCAGCTTGCATCTATCTGATGAGAACTTAAACACAATAACAGAAGCTATTGCTGTGTTGGGCTAACGTTTGTGCTCTGCTAAACAAAATGTCCGACAGATGTCCATGTCATTCCATCTGCTGTTAATCCAAACAGCAGTTTGCTTTAAAAGCCCAGTCAACAGAAATATATAAACCCCGTCTCTGCTGTCCCAGCGGGAGAGGAGAGATAATTGTTTTTTTAGTGGCCACACTTGTGCTGATGAGGTAAATTTCCATGTGGTACCTCTCCGAAGTGAGAGAAGAGCAGACTGAGTGAATCTTTAACTAGATCAGTGATGATTTTAGTGGCCAGTCTAACACTCTTCCAGATGGTGGCGCTCACACTACACTTCTGATTAAACAGAGTTCCTGGTAGATAGTTGTGTTGTTAGGGCAAGCAAACAATAGTTAAATCTCATGAAAATATATCCAGGTGACATTTCACCTCAAATCAACCTTAAAATTAAATAGACATTATACCTCACCACAACGATTTTCATTAGATTCTCAGAATAAATAAAAAAAAAACATTTTTTTTTTTTTGTTTTTTTTGTGAGCTTGATGTTACAATGAAGTTTTAATAAATGTATATTTTTTGTTTAAAAGGCTATATATATATATATATATATATATATATATATATATATATATATATATATATATATATATATATATATATAATATATATATATATATATAAAATGTTTCCATCCAGTGAGTCAAAGAGAACAAAATCATCACTTCCTGATAAACTGGTGCTAAAAATCACTAAGAAAAATGGAAGTTGCTGCAATAGAATAGTTTTCGTATATAATAAATGACATGTGCCTCAGACGAAACACAATAAACACTGTCATGTCATCTTGCATTCAGTTACCTGGTGTTTGTGAGCGCAATCATGTGAGGCGCTTCTGGGAGGGAACTTTACTGAACCACTTTAACGACAGACACTGCTCAAGCATTACAGAATGACCAAAACAGCATTAGATGTTGTGAAATGAGATCAGTCCACTGGTTAGTCCAGTTATGCCGCCCCATTGTCTTTTTTGATGTGCATCAAGGAATTTATTCAGTAAAAGTGTTTCCATCACAGTTTATACGCAAGTTCTCGTTTGAGCACATATGATTTTATGTGCATTTTTAGAAATTTATGCGCATCTTAGCGTTTTTTTCATGCAATATCCAAAATGCGCATAAAAATAGATAGCTAATGATAATCCTATTATAAGTGTTTATATTTTTGACCTGACTGGATGGTTTCGGTGGGAAATGGCGTACATACATCACTCACCCGTGCATATCCGTAAATAGAGAAAAGTGGCTCCGGCTACTTTGACATGAGTCTGGTGTGGGATTAGCATAGGTTAGTCGTCACAACAAGTGAAAAAGGTTGACATGGACCAGCTAAATGCGAACAGAGGAGAGTCTGTTGGCAAAAAGAGAACTCGACAGAGCTCGTAATAAAATAAGAATCAACATTGGCTTGGAATAATAAAAGTTCCACTACTCTCGAGACGTGTGTCGCGCTCGTCTCTCATTAGCAATCACTTCAGCTGCTTTGTTTCTGCTCCTGTTAAAGGGATAGTTCACCCAAAAATGAAAATTTGATATTTATCTCCTTACCCCCAGGGGCATCCAAGATGTAGGTGACTTTGTTTCTTCAGTACACAAATGATGATTTTTAACTGCAACGGTTGCTGTCTGTCAGTCGTATAATGCATGTCAATGGGTATTCCATCTATGAGAGTAAAAAAAAAAAAAAAACATGCACAGACAAATCCAAATTAAACCCTGCAGGCTCATGAGGACACATTGATGTCCTAAGACATGAAACGATCGGTTTGTGCGAGAAACCGAACAGTATTTATATAATTTTTAACCTCTAATACACCACTATGTCCAACTGCCTTGAGCGCGCGCACTGCATCCGGTGCGTGAGGTGTGTACGCGCTCTGCCGTAGTTTTTACATGGTGCCTGTAGTGCAATAGCTGTTATACAAATTTAAATCACTAAAAAAAAACATGGTTTTATTACATCAAAACTTTATTTTATTTTGTTACTTTTCGTGAGGGCAGCTTTACAAATAAAAAGGACGCATACAAAGATCTTGTTCACATACCTCAGTTGGATGTGGAAAAACCATAGGCACAGCTGATGGTTTAAAGGATTACTCCACTTTTAAATAAACTTTTTCCTAATAATTTACTCACCCCCATGTCATCCAAGATGTTCATGTCTTTCTTTCTTCAGTCGAGTAGAAATGAAGGTTTTTGATGAAAACATTCCAGGATTTTTCTCCTTATAGTGGACTTCAATGACCTCCAAACAAAGGTCAAAGTTACAGTTTCAGTTCAGCTTCAAAGGGCTTTAAACGATACCAGACGAGGAAAAAGGGTCTTTAATGCATTGTTCTGATGGCCCAGTCTTTCTTATATAGGCCAGCAGTTACCTCAAGAATATTACTCTGTGTTTCAGAAGCTTCATTTTGCTTTTGTGATGCACATCATCATCATGTAAAGTTACTGTCTGTTTCAGATTGAGTGCTGAAGTCACTGGTAGCTCTGGCAGTGTGTGATCTGGACAGACATGGAGGCTGTTCTCATTGAGTGCCAAGGCCCTGTTTTAATCATCTCAGACACCAGACATTCACTTAATTTTGCATTGTTAGAGTTGATGAAAAGCATATAAAAACAATCCAAATAAAACACTAAAAACAATGACACAGGCCTATTTAATTTGTTTACATGCACGTCACATTAACCAACATCAGAGAACAATGAACATGAAAGTGTTGTTGAATTATTGAAATCCTAACTTTATTAATCTCAGCGGGACTTCAAGTAAATATTTTAGTTCAACAGAGTTTGGCTAACAAAAACGTTTGGGAATCCCTGCCCTAATGTTAAAGAGATCAGAAATGGTAGAATTGTATAATGAGAAGAAATACTTTTGAATAATATTTTCAAATCTTAAACACAATCAACACAACATTATGGATTATTACATTTTGGATGATTTCACTTACCATTATAAAACACATGACCTGAAAGTTGGTCGTTTTTCAGTGCAACATATGGTCAAAGAACATACACAATGTATGCTTATATATATATATATATATATATATATATATATATATATATATATATATATATATATATATATATATATATATATATATATATATATATATATATATATATATATATATATATATATATATATATATATATACACACATATATGTGTATATATATATATATATATATATATATATATATATATATATATATATATATATATATATATGTGTGTATATATATATATATATATATATATATATATATATATATATATATATATATATATATATATATATATATATATATATATATATATATATATATATATATATATATATATATATATATATGTGTATAGTAATATAATATGTATTATTTCTCTAAATGGTAATTTACTCTTAACTAAATACAACCTGTTTTTGTTAATGAAAATCAGGATGTGCTCTTTTGAGGGTCCATGTTAAAGGGATAGTTCATTAAAAATAAAAATTCTGATGCCCTCATCTTATTTCAAAGTTGTATGACTAATTTTTTCATTGGACATATTTTGAAAACGTATCAGTGTTTTTTCCATACAATGGAAGTCAATAGGCACCAAAATGAGTTTTACTGGTTCCCAATGTTTTTCAGAATTTTTTCTTCACAAAAGAAAACATACTGGTTTCAAACGGGTGAGTAAATGATGACAAAATTGTATACCTTTAATCTATTATAATTGATTAGTACTTGGATACTAGTGATTCCCAAACAGGTGTGGAAAGATTTTGATGCTGCTTTGTTAAAGCTTTAAAAAAAAAAAAAAAAAAAAAAATTGTGACAAGTAAATGTGCAATTGCGTTACTTTGATTACAATTTTACATAATATCCAGTATAATATGAGAAAACAGGAAAAATGTGTAGTTTGGTGTTGATAAAGGAAGTTTGAGCCTTACTGACGTCGCTGTGGAGACTGGGAAACACTGGCTAAAATAAATTAAGAATTACACAAATAATCACACCATATATATATATATATATATATATATATATATATATATATATATATATATATATATATATATATATATATATATATATATATATATATATATATATATATATATATATATATATATACATTTTATTAGGACACAGATGTTTATTTCAGGCATTTTTGTTAACACTCTGCTGTCACTGAATGGCAAAAAGGTAGTACAGGCTACTAACCAAAATATTCAAGTTAAATCAAAAACCTCACAAATGAAATAAAAAAAATAAAAAAATAAATAAAATATAAAGTAATAATCTGTACTAGCCTAGACAAGCAGGGGTTATTCGCTGATTGTTTGCTGTGTCTGTAATCAATCAGGCAAAACAGCACAGATGATTTATCATATTACACAATATATTCATTGTTTTAAAAATGTCAACTGTTGCAGTTAATGCTAAACATTGAATCTTCATTGCTGTTTCGAAATAATCCATTAAATCAGTTCGATTTGAGCACAAATATTTTCAGTTCCATTCGTCTGCGTGTTGTCTCAAGGCCACGGCCACTATCATTAATATTCATGTATACCCCACCCACTGGAACAGTTTTTCCCAGGAACCGAATATTACACAAAGCCACAGAGCGCGTACACACCTCACGCACCGGATGCACGTGCACGTGCTCAAGGCAGTTGGACATAGTGGTGTATTAGAGGTAAACAAAAAAAAAAGGGTAACACTTTAATTGAAGGGGTGTGCATAAGACTGACATGACACCTTCATAATCATGACATGACACGTGTCATGAATATGAAGGAGGTTTTATGAATGTTTATGACAACTGTCATTAAGTGTCATTCGCTCAATTATGTCATTTTTAATGCAAAGATGACATTGTTTGAGATGTCCGAGTTATGACAACTTGACATAAACCAATACATCATAACCTGTCAGTGTCTTTGTCATGACAACTTGACATCATTTAGCTTCATGGGTTAACATTGCATTAAACTGTCATGTGGTTGGTTTTGACATTGGCTGTCATGAGGCCATTATAATAGTGTCATAAATATGTATCTTGAGCTCAAGTCATTTTCATTTCATGTTTTTTTTTTTTTTTTTTTTTTTTTTTAAGTTTCCTCCAACAGAAGGTCAGATAATAGACTATTTCAAATTTCGTAAAGAAGATGACACTGTTATAAAATAATGGTAACACTTTATTTTAGGGTCTTTTAACTTGTTGCTTATTACTATTAGCATTCATATGGCTAAAATATTGGCTGTTTATTAGTACTTATAAAGCACATATTAATGCCTTATTCTGCATGATCTTATTCTACATTCTTAATCCTACCCAATACCTAAACCCAACAATTAAATATAATAAGCAATAAATTAAGAGTTTATTGAGGGAAAAGTCATAGTTAATCGTTTATATATGTGTTCCCTATACTGAAGTGTTACCAAAATAATGTAATGTAATGTTAACCCATAAAGCTAAGTAGTTTTTTTTTTTTTTTTTTTTGTTTTTTGTTTTTTTGTTTATGACAGGTTATGATGTTTTGCTAATGTTAAGTTGTCATGTCAAAGACACTGACAGGTTATGATGTGTTGGTTTATGTCAAGTTGTCATAACTCGGACATCTCAAACAATGTCATCTTTGCATTAAAAATGACATAATTGAGCGAATGACACTTAATGACAGTTGTCATAAACATTCATAAAACCTCCTTCATATTCATGACACGTGTCATGTCATGATTATGAAGGTGTCATGTCAGTCAAGTAAAGTGTTACCAAAAAAGGATATAAATACTGTTCGGTTTCTCACACAAACAGATCGTTTTGTGTCTAAGGACATCAGGGTGTCGTCACAAGCCGCAGGGTTTAATTTGGATTTGTCTGTGCATGTTTTTTTTTTACTCTCATAGATTTTGTTCCCATTGACATGCATTATAGGACTGACAGAGTGCAACAGTTGGGGTTAAAAATCATCATTTGTGTTTTACTGAAGAAACAAAACACCTACATCTTGGATGCCCTGGGGGTAAGCAGATAAACATCAAATTTTCATTTTTGGGTGAACTATCCCTTTGATAATCTTATGCATAAACGATTTCTGCCTGAGCCCCGTCCAGATTCTTCAGCTGTAGACATGAAGACAACACCTCCCGTGATTCCGCGAAATCAAGGTGTCATCAAGCTACGCCTTTGTTTTGAATAAGCGACCAAAACATTTGTGCCTTTAAAGCACCCAAGAGTGTCAGCAAAAAGAACATGCGGCTTGCTAAATATTACTCTACTATGATCAATTCTGGTGAAAAAAAAAAAACAAAAACAAACAAACAAACAAAAAAATGTACACATGTCTCATGTACACCATCTAGCGTTTCACAATCAAGTCCAGTAAATGGTTGAAATACACCATTCTTATTTTTTTTTGCTATTTAATGGCATTTGGCAAACTAATGTAAAGGCAATTTCTGCCTTTAACGGTCTCCATTTAAAGTTTCCATTTGCTCTCCATTTAATGTAATTGCTGTCAGGGAGGAGCAATTGAGAGTAATTATCTAGTTTAAGAGTAGTTAATCTTGTGCTGTGTGTTCACAAAATCAGTTGTGGTCTTGTGTTTACAGACGTATTTGTTGCTATTATTGCATTGAATCCATAGAAACAGCATGAAAACACAATGCACGACTAAAAGTGGTCTAATCTTGCACATTTAGTTTCTGTGTTCCCTGAACAGTCAACTTTACAGCCGCCTACTGTTACACTCATTTAAAAAAGAAAACAGGACTAAATCAAATGGTGACATGTGCGGAACTGCTTTATTGCAGCAGGCCTGAGGAGGAGAAATGCAGGGGTGATATTTCATTATCCTGTTACCCTTGGCACCGCGACATTGTGCTCCTTCTTCAGCAATGAACTCCACATCTGCAACTGATATGGCGGGTGCTTTTACACAAGAATTCATGCTTTTTAAAGTGTCTCGTCTGTGAAACCAAAGAAACCCACATTCACTTGACAAATAAATGAAACGGCTCTAAAATGCGAGGAATGTAAATTAGGAATTGTATGGACACCTGCAGAGTGATGTGATTGTGATTGTATTTTATTTTTTTATTTATTTTTTTTTTTTTATGACAGTGTTGTGCATCCTTCAGAACCGATAAAGATCTAAATTCCAGTTTAGTTCCTGAATTTGAACTGAGGTGAGAAACAGGAAACAGAATTGTAATTTGAAATTAAATTGAAGGAAGTTTGTATACCTGCCGTAAGCTTTAGTTTTAAGCTTCGTTTTTATGTTTAATAATTATGAATTACCCATGAACATGTTATTATACACACAACATATGAGATATTGACATACGGGATGTTGTAGATTCCAGACATCGAAATTAACATGTATTAAAATGAAATGTAATGAATTAACCTTTAGTTTTTGGACTATATACATTCCCAGAATGCTCTAGTTTACAAACGTCTTGAAAATGACTCAGATTCAGAGGAAGTAAGCTTACAAAGTGATCTGTTTTGCCTCTTTGAATATAGAAATCTTAGTGATTAAAAATAAATCTACATAACAGGAGATAAATAAGCAAAATTAGTTATGTGAATGCATTCAATTATGCTTTCTCAAAGTAGAGTAATGCAATAGAGTAAATTCCCTCTTCATTGTGATTCAAATTGAAATGAATCCTGTGGTGTTTGAAATAACTGAAATGGCACAAATTCCCAAATTCTGATTTTTGCATAAGATTGCAGCTGAAACCATGCACAAAAACACTTTAGTGCGCCCCCTTGTGGCAAACTGAGGCCTATATGACCTTTGATAATTAAGTATGTAGAAAGGATTTTATTGTTAAAGTTTTGGACATTTATAAACAATGTTCTAAATGGATAATTTTTCCTCATTTTATTCTTGTAGCAGCATGCTCATTTTTTTAAACTGCAAACAGGTTTGATTTTCTCACAGGCACTTTCCACAGCCTAGACCCCTGGTGACCTGTTTATTTAGGTGTGCGCTGATTAGAAATTCTCATGCTGAGATCCTTTCAGCACAGTGTGTATGGAACATAACAACTCTGCAATGCTCTAATGCACTTCCCTCTCTCTTTCTATCTCCTTCATCAGTTAATGTTGTCGTTAGAAAAGCATGTGTACTGCCATGAGCACAGATACTGTAGAAGCTAACACTAGAACAGTAACTTTTTTTGTATGAATTTAACACATTATATGTGGCATTATTACACATCCCTAAACCCTAAAAAACAACCATCATAATACAACAGAATATAAATACATTTGTGATGTGCAAAATGTGGTTACTCTGTCAACCCCATCAGATTACAACGCCGAAAATCAGCTTAAAACGTTTCATTCTCGATTCATTAATTTATTGGGACATTCAGTGTCAAATCAAACAAATTTTGAAAACTTCCCTGGCTCAAATCTTTGATTTTGTTGATATTTTTTTTTTTTTTTTCTGTAGAAAGACAAACATTATTACTGATGAAAGACAAAATATTGAATGTCACAGTTACTGAGTAATCCACTATTTTGTAGAGGGGGGTCAAAATGACATTTTCACCTGAGATTTGGAGCCAAATTAGAGGGGTGAAAAAATGACTTTAGGAAGGTTTCAGCATCATTATTTGATTTTTGAGATTGGTAGGTCTATTAGTAAAATCTGTTGACTTTAGCAATCTTTGTTTCATTATATGCCAGCAGTGGGAGTTCAAAAATGGGCAAAAAGCACTTCTTGTGTTTTTTTGCCTTAAGTTTGCATGCCTGTAACTCAACAAGTATTACAGATATCTTAATATCCTTTTATATTCTGGTTCTTAACAAACTTTCCTTTTGGTATCTTTATTTTAAAGGCCCTTGATGGTTCAATTCCAGAGATATGGAGATCTTAATGTGGCTCCATGAGTAAATTGGTAAAATGGTCAAAGGCAAATGTGGGTCACTTTGCATACAGCTGATATATTTTTTATTATTATTTTTTTAAAGTATTGAAGATATTGAATAAAAAATAATGTTGAAACTCTAGAAATGTATCTTGTGTTTTTCTATCAACTCATTTGCATAAAGCATACATGTCTGAGTGCCATAAATATTAATTTGCCAAAGTGTGCATGCCTATAACTTTAAAAGCATTCAAGATATCTTAATATCCTTCTAGATTCTCATTATTAATAAACTTCCCTTTTTCATTGTGAATGCCCTATATAGTTCGGTCCCATAGATATGGGAATCTCAAAACAGCTCCATGTTCAAATTATTGAATTTCATCCATTTTCAGAGATCGAAAAGCTGATTCTTGAATTTAAAGAGGAATGTTTGAATGTCTGAAGAACAAATACGTTATCTTGTTTCCCTCCATCAAAATAATTGCATAAAACATAACTCTCTGAGTAATCACTGAAAATTGTTAAATTTAGACACATTAACTTGCTCTCTATATTTGAGTCAGTTTTAGGGATATTTGGAAGATGGGATTTTGTTCGATTTAACAGCTTCTGAAGCTATCAAGAGTTCAGATATGCACACTCTAAAAAATGCTGGGTTAAAAACAACCCAAGTTGGGTTGAAAATGGACAAACCCAGCGATTGGGTTGTTTTAACCCAGCGGTTGGGTTAAATTTTTGCCCAACCTGCTGGGTAGTTTTATTTAAACCAACTATTATTTAAAAATTGCTATATGGCTAGCTTAAAATGAACCCAAAATAGTTGGGAAATTAGAAACCAGATGCAATTAGAGGCAACAATAATAGACAAAAGGTGAATGTTTATTAATAAGCTTTAATATTTTATTAATATCAATTTAATAGTTTATTAATATAAATCTATTAATAAGCAATTTAATAAATGTTTATTGTTTAATAATTATTCATTGAACATTAATAAATGTTCATTTCCAACATACTTTGGGTTAATTTTAATTAAGCAATACAGTCATTTTTAAACAATAGTTGAGTTAAATAAAACTACCCAGCAGGTTGGGCAAACATTTAACCCTACCGCTGGGTTAAAATGACCCAATTGCTGGGTTTGTCCATTTTCAACCTAACTTGGGTTGTTTTTAACCCAGCATTTTTTTAGAGTGCAAATTCGTAACTACACGTTACTGCATTATTGACATCCCCATATCTTTGAGATTGAACCATAGAAAGAAAAGTTTCATAAATCACAAATCACTCAAAATTGTCACATCACCAATTGGTACCATTACATACTTACTTATGCAGATGATATTGTGCAATATACATACATATACTCAGTACACACAGAGTGTATACTTACAGTTATCAATACACATCATACACATTCTACATTACACTCTAAAAAATGCTGGGTTGTTTCAACCCAAGTTTGGGTCAAAAATGGACAAACCCAACCACTGGGTTAAATTTTTAAACAAATTCTTTTTAACCCAAAGATTGGGTTTGTCCATATTTGACCCAAATTTGGGTTGAAACAACCCAGCATTTTTTAGAGTGTATGTACACATATATACACACAATAATATACAAAGGTGTAGCAGATTATACATAAGCTGGATACGCAAATGTCATGGATGTGCATTGGATGGTATCCAGTGGTAGCAGATACATTGTTGAAAAGCGTGTGCCTGTCATAGACAGTTATACTAACAACATCCAACACATAAAACAACAAAAAAAAACAAGTAAAACATAAGAAAAAGTGCAGAGTTTTCTTGGAGCTCACAACATGGCTGCCATGCTTGGCGCCATCTTGTCTCATCTTAAGAACAAGAAGATATATTTAACACTTCATGAAGATAGAGAGAGAGAGAGAGAGAGAGAGAGAGAGAGAGAGAGATTGTTTTCGTGTTTCCATGACCATGAGAACTTTTTGATAAACACAGTACAATTTCACTGTCTCCACTCATTAATTAAGAGAGCATTTAAAGGGGTTCCAGGAGGTCAGATCAGTGTTATTTCAAAGGGCCTTTTTGAATGTTTAGTCATCAGGCATCTGTTTTTGATAGCATCTTATTTAACAGAAATAGCTTGATCAGTGAAGACAGTTTTAATGCGCAGAGCTTAATGAGGGGGCGTAGCAGGAGCTCTTTCATGGCCATGCGGCGTTTACGGCCTGTGGCTGTAGTAATGATGCCTCTTCCTCTGGGCTGTGGCTGACATTTTTCATTGCTCTCTTTTATAGGTGCCATTGAGGCCTTTACCCCAAAGCTGGTGTTGGCTACTCAAGACCTACCCTGTTGGTAGCAGAACCCATTTGTTTTCAAATAAGCAACAACTGTGGACCCAAAATGGAGAACAAAACCTCAGGAATGAGTGAGGGCCTCCACGTGAACTGCAGTATGTCTGGAAGACACGGCTTCATCTTCACCTTCATTCCTGTTGTCTACGGATGCAATTTTGTTATTGGGATCATTGGTAATAGCATGGTGGTGGCTGTCATCTACCGCTACATGAAGCTCAAAACAGTAGCAAACGTGTTTGTGCTCAATCTAGCTATATCAGACCTCACCTTCCTTATTACGCTGCCGTTGTGGGCCGCTTTCACAGCCACGGGTTACCACTGGCCGTTCGGCACCTTTCTGTGCAAGGCAAGCGCCGGAATGGTCATCTTCAACCTCTACACTAGTATATTCTTCCTCACCGCTCTCAGCATCGACCGATATCTTGCTATCGTGCACCCGGTGCGCTCCAGACGGCAGCGCACGCTTCTCTACGCTAACCTGACGTGTGTACTCATATGGGTGTTTGCTTTGCTCCTCAGTGCACCCACTGCTCTAAGCAGGGACGTGTACGACATTGGGAACTCGACATTGTGCGCTGTGTTGCACCACAGTGAGCAGATACACTTTCTAGTGACCCTTAGTGTGCTAAAAAGCGTTCTAGGTTTTCTTGTGCCTTTCCTTGTCATCATCACCTGCTATTGCCTTATCGGTCAGGCACTTCTGGGTTCCAGGGGTCTGTTGAGGAAAAGCGTTCGCTCTCGGGAGGACGAAACACTCCGGATGATAGCCGCTACTGTGTTAGCTTTCTTTGTTTGCTGGGCTCCTCACCAAGCTTTCCACTTCATGGAGCTGCTGGCCATGCTTGGCGTGGTGGAAAACTGCCAAACACTGGATGTTATTGACACAGCCATGCCATTTACCATCTGCATCTCCTATTTAAACAGTTGTGTAAACCCCATTCTCTACGGCTTTGTTGGACAAAATTTTCGCAAGAATCTACTGAGGTTGCTAGGCTGTGAATCTGGACAAACTCGCCGTCACTTTAGCATCAGCTCAAAGATGAATGTCCATTCCCATTGTACCTCTGGACTGCTCAACCTAACGAGCTCCAAGATCGATTCAGCATCTGCCGTTAAGACATCTTAGGTGGAAAAGTCATAGCTGAAATTCTGTATTTATCTGTGTTTTGGGATTTTAAGGTACTACAAGGTACAACATACTTGGCCAGTATTGTTAAATTAAGAAGTTAGTAACAATCCTCAAATGTCTGTGCCATTGACAAAGATGTGTTATCCTGCAGATAGCCCCTTGTGGGGGGAAAAAAAGTTGCATACATTAGCAAACATTTAAAAAGAATACTTATTATGGAAATAGTATATTTACTGGGTTAAAACATGGGTTGAAAATGGACACACTCAACTATTGTTTAAAAATGACTATGTCTGGCTTAAAATGAACACAAAAATAGGTTGGAAATTAAAAATCAGACACATGATTACTATAATAATCAAAAGGTGAACATTTTATTAATTTAATAAATGTTTATTGTTTAATTATTATTCATTAAACTTACATGTTAATTTATTAAACATATTCCAATTTCCAATTCCAAAGTCCTACTCAAAAATTCCAATTTCCAGCATACATTTGGTTCATTTTAAGCAAGCAATAAAGTAATTTTTAAACAATAGTTGAGTTAAATAAAACAGATTTTATTATATATATATATATATATATATATATATATATATATATATATATATATATATATATATATATATATATATATATATATATATATACATAATATTAAAACAACCCAATTACTGCAATTACTGAGTTTGTCAATTTTGTCAATTTATTGATTTATTTTTTTTAACCCAGCATTTTTTTTTTAGAGAATAATTAAAGTGATAGTTAAAAAGAAATGAAAATTGTGGGAAAAAAAAAAAAAAAAAAAAAAGGTTAATCTAGGTGCAGTTTATACAGTGAAGACTATGCAGTGTTATTTTACATTGGATTAGTCTACTTTATTCAATTTCTGTACCAGAAAACTGCTGTTAGGCCCTGCTGAAAATCAGTTTATTTCATTTGTATCATTGTTCTACTGTATTTATTTGTGCTATTCCTGTAAATTTGTTTTTGTTTTTATTTTATTATTGACTTTTTACTTGTCTTTACAATACATTACATTTTACATTTATATCTAAAATTTCTGTGTCATAACTGCCTGTTTTTTTTTTTTTTTTGTTTTTTTTTTGCAAAAAAACACCATTGGAAGGTGTAGCAAAAAAAGTTTGTTTTAGGCCCTGGTTATGACATTAATTTACTTACTCAGCAAAATTCTCTTCAAATTGCTCCGTCATGATTGCAGTTGAACTGAAAGAGAAAACTGACCATTGAAAAAGACTACTATGACAGTGAGAATTCAGCACTTGCATTGTGTAGATGCAGTCTAGGCATCTACACTCATAGGCAAATGAGTAACACCCCATTAACATTTTATAAACTAACAAGAAACTTTGATTAATGAGAGGTATGAAAAACAATAGTTACTGATTAGCTAATAGTGAACTACCACATTCAGATGAGCACTATTACTTACTAATTCGTTAATCAGAGATTCTTGTTAGTTAATAGTAGTTACTAGAGTGTTAATATTTCATTACTCATTTGTTCTTGTGTAGTTATTCATTATTGATGGAACGGTATTCTAAAGTGTTACAGATTTAATTTAAGCTTTTGTTCACTATTTATTCATGTGTGTTCTTAAGATGAACAGGAACAACATGACTGTGAGTAATTGATGACATTTTTTTTTTTTTTTTTTTAACCTTTGGGTGAAGTAACCCTTTAAGTGATCTGGAAACTTGACAATATTGTAAACCATGTTTCCCAATCGTTTTATTTGTGTTCATGCAAAAAAGATCATTTCTTGTCACAATAAAATACCAAAAAATCAAATTAAACTAACTAACTAACTAACTAACTAACTAATAAATAAGTAACATAAAAGGTATTGCATATTGCAAAAATTATGTACAGATGATACTATATATATATATATATATATATATATATATATATATATATATATATATATATATATATATCTTGGTCACTCTGCTTATTTGTTTGCTTTAAACAAGGTCTATATCTTTAAAACCATGTGAATACAGCTATATGTATAGCATATTTAGGACTGTGCAGTACAACTATAATGTGGGATGTTAAATATTATATTTGAGGTCCCACATTATATAAAGTGTCATTAACTATTTACTAACATCAGAATTATTCATTTGATACAATGCACTTGTTGTGTGTGTACATGTTTTTACATTGTACTCATATTTCAAAGTATGTACAGCTGTAATTAATTTCTGTATTTACAGTTATAATTACACTGTTTTCACTTTTCTTACCCCTTAGCCCACCCTCAAACCTAACTATACCACCAGACCTGCCCCTAACTTTACCTGTATTCCACCTCAATAGCAGCAAAAGTGCTTTGTAATATGAGCACAATAAGTACATTGTAAGGAATAATCCACGGCTAGCTGTGCATTAAACAACTGTAATGCATGACGTGGAGGCAAACAACCGCCACAAGCATTTTTTTTATTTATTTTTTTATATAAGTTGATAAAAGTTGTAAGGTGAATGTGAAAACTGTACACTGAACACACACAAAATAATTAGTTTTAGATTCACTCTAAAAAATGCTGGGTTGTTTCAACCCAAGTTTGGGTCAAAAATGGACAAACCCAACCATTGGGTTAAATTTTATGCATTTATGCATTTTTTAACCCAACGGTTGGGTTTGTCCATATTTGACCCAAACTTGGGTTGAAACAACCCAGCATTTTATAGAGTGTTGTGTGGAATGTTTTTTTTTTTTTTTCTTTATAATATATTTTCTGATGTTGTAACATTACATAAAAAAAAAATGTAAAAAATAATGTTTTGTACATTTCTTTATTTTTCCTCTCTCTCGCTCTCTCTCTCTCTTTTAATATGTACATTCTATGGAAATATTTTGTACTCATTATTTACAATGAACATTTAACAGCAGTACATATACTGTAGTATAGTCTGTATTTGGGACTCGTGCAGTTAAATAAAATTATTATTTTTTTAAATGATGGTCTCCTGTTAAGGTTTTCTTTTCTTAGTGAACATTTAGGCGTCGGCCTTTTAACAGGTTAATGATTGAAAGAGGTGCATATTTTAAGCTGTTGTCACCTCGAATCATAGCTAAAAATATCTTTAACACCATGTGCAACAAGTGAATAATAAATGATGCATATGAAGGCATTCTGGAGGTCAGGATTGGGCGGCCCTTGAAGGCCTGGGATTATAAAAAGAGATCTATGTGTGTGGAGCATAACCATACAGGCAAAATGAAGGTCTTTTTGCTCTTGGGATTGGTGGCTGTTGCTCTCTGTGAGCCTACCAAATTTGTGGGGTAAATTCTTAGACATATTTTTCTCTGTTGAACCAAAAAAATTACACTGGAGCTAATATCTAAGATGGTAAAGAATATCTTTCTTCACACTTTTCTAGAGATAAAGTCCTCCGTCTGAAGCCTTTAAATGATGAACATGTGACAATAATCAGGGAACTGGGCCAAAAAGTCAAGGTAAAATTTAAACTCTTTTTAAATATTTGTGTATGTGTAAAAATTGTACCTTTTTGTCCATAAAAAATTCTGGTAATAAACAATGACCATGTAGGACCAACCTTGGCCACCAGGTGGCACTATCAGCAAGCATGAATTCTAATGCTTAAAAGGCAAATTTTTGTTACTTTATCTGTTGATTTATTGTTGAATATATAATTAATTAAAAGAACCTTCTAAGGTTCTTGTAGCTAATCTAAATTAAGACAAAATTCTATCTAATGTTACAGTGTCTTCTAATACAGTATATCTCTCAATGAAATTAATTTAAGTAATGGCATCAATATTCCCATGAAGATCATTAAACAACTAGAAATAACTCCACTTGTCAAACATTAGATAGAAACACATACAGAGAGAGAGACAGAGAGCAAAAAAGAGAAAATTACAGGGATTTTGGCAACACTTTATTTCGATAGTGTACTTTAGACATTCTACTACAAGTAACTTACATCAACGTATTCTACTACCCAAAACTTAAAAAAAGTCTACTAATACTCTAATGACTGTTAGTTGATATGTAGTTGCAAAGTTACTTGTAGTTAGTAGAATGTCTGGTGACACTTTATTTTAAGGTGAGATAGTTACATGTTATTACATGTACTTACTCTAGTAATAACAGTACATTATGCATAATTACAAGTAACTAACCCTTAAACCAAACCCTAACTGTAACTCCCTATATTAAGTACATGTAGTTAATTAATATTACTTACTTATTTGAGTAAGTACAATGAAACTATGTCACCTTAAAATAAAGTGTAACTGAATGTCTAAAGTGGACCATCGAAATAATTTAATTTAATTTAATTTAATTTAATTTAATTTAATTTAATTTAATTTAATTTAATTTAATTTAATTTAATTTAATTTAATTTAATTTAATTTAATTTAATTTAATTTAATTTAATTTAATTTAATTTAATTTAATTTAATTTTAAGACACAACAATACTTTATTCACCTTGCAGTTTTAGACCTTCTGGGATTTTGAGATCAACAGACTGTATAAAATTCTAATATCAATTCTAAAGTCCTCTATATGGCCATTTTGTTATTACAGACAGGAGCTAACCATCTTCACAATATGGCAGCAATTTACTTGTGTAAAAAAAAAAAAAAAAAAAAAGATATTTGTTTTAAACAATGTCTCTGGGTGCCTATCATACACACGATGCCATGTGACTCCATGTGCTCCAAGTGTTTTTTATTAGTTTCAGCTTGACACAGTTATCATTTTCACATCCAGCGCCACGTTGTTTAAACAGCAAATGTGCTCGCACCCATCTGTTCACCCATGGGCCTGCTGGTCTAAAAACGTGGTGTGTTCAGGTGCACTGTTGGCGTGTCGCTGTTTTGAAAACGACTGCGCCATTGACCAACTGAAACCTGGTCTAACCTGGTCCGCTCTTTGTTTTTGTTTTTGTTTTTTTTTTTTTTTTAAGTAATATGCGTCTACAGTCGTTCTGCTTGTATAAATAGTGATGCCATGGTGCAAGTGAAGCTGGCTTTTAAAGGGAGAGTCTGATTGGTTTATTGCACGTTACACCCAAATCACACCCATGACTCATTAAGAAAGTAGGGACAACTCTTTTGGACCATGCACCTGGCACACCAACCATTTTTTCTGTCGTTAAACTAGCAAAAGTGGATTCGGACATGCGTACACCTCTGCCATGCGCTTCAGGCAATGTGCTTAGATCGTTAAAATAGGGCCCTAGTAGCCTAGCTGGATTTCATCAGGACACATGGTTGCACATCCACAATGTCAGTAAATGTACATGCTGCACCCCCTGCAGGTGGATTTCTGGAGACCTGACAGTTCTGACCTCGTGAGCACCGGCATGAATGTTGACATTCATGTTCCTGCAGCCGGGCTTGACATGGTCTTCACCATTTTACAGCAGAGTGGCATGGAAGCTAAGTAAGTCTTTCACAAACACGTATGTTGCGTTAGACTGTGAAATGAACAACACAGGCTCATGCCTGGCACTTATATTATGGTTCAGAATGTGTAACGACATACAATGACATGGAACTCTAAAGTACTGTACTTCATAGAAAGCCATGTTAGGTAATTATTGATATTCTTAGAATTTATTAGCTGGTGTAAAGCTTTAAAATAACTCATTGTCTTTGCAGGGTCATGTTTGAAGATCTTCAGGAGGCTGTGGAGGCCCAGATGGACAACATGAGGGTGACAAAAGCCCATGACTACACAAAGTACAACAGCTGGGCAACGGTATGACTGCCAGTGCACTCTTAATTCCTCTTAAACTTTTATCCATTAATTAATTTATTTATTTATTTATTTTCCATTCCAGTCGTGTAATGATGTTTTTTTCTCACCTTCAGATTAATGACTGGGTAGTCTCCATCAGCTCTGCCAATGCTAACCTGATCAGCAGGCAGGTGATCGGGAACACGTATGAGGGACGCCCCATGCACCTTCTGAAGGTAAAGTCCTGGTAAATCAGCTTACAGAACTCTGTATACCCTTGTGAAAAAGTAGTGCACAGCATACTTTTAAAAAGAGTACTTATTACAGAAATAATACACTTTAAAAATAGTACACACAAGTGTGAATTGAATGTAATGAAAATGTATATTACGGCAAGTAATACAGTAAAAAACAGTAATATTGTGAAATATTATTACAATTTAAAATAACTGTGTACTGTTTAAATATATTTGACAAAGTAATTTATTCCTGTGATCAAAGCTGAATTTTCAGCATCGTTACTCCAGTCTTCAGTGTCACATGATCCTTCAGAAATCATTCTAATATGCTGATCTGCTGCTCAAGAAACATTTATGATTATTTTCAATGTTGAAAACAGTTGTGTACTTTTTTTTTTCAGGATTCCTTGATGAATAGAAAGTTCAAAAGAACAGCATTTATCTGAAATACAAAGCTTCTGTAGCATTATACACTACCGTTCAAAAGTTTGGGGTCAGTAAGAATTTTTATTTTTATTTTTTTGAAAAGAAATTAAAGAAATGAATACTTTTATTCAGCAAGGATGCATTAAATCAATCAAAAGTGTCAGTAAAGACATTTATAATGCTGCAAAAGATTAGATTTCAGATAAACACTGTTCTTTTGAACTTTCTATTCATCAAATAATCCTGAAAAAAAATATTGTACACAAATATTTTGTACAATTGTACACATTAAATGTTTCTTGAGCAGCAGATCAGCATATTAGAATGATTTCTGAAGGATCATGTGACACTGAAGACTGGAGTAAAGATGCTGAAAATTCAGCTTTGCATCACAGGAATAAATTACTTTGTCAAATATATTAAAATAGAAAACAGTTATTTTAAATTGTAATAATATTTCACAATATTACAGTTTTTTTTACAGTATTTTTTATTAAATAAATGTAGCCTTGGTGAGCAGACGAAACTTCTTTTAAAAACATAAAAAAATCTTAGTGGTTCCACATTTTTGGACTGTACTGTATATATCTATAGTTATTACTATAGTAACTACTGTACATGTAACAATGGCACTGTAAAATAAATTGTTACCTCACACATTTTAGATTTAAAGTACACATTGAGTACAATTAAGCACACTTCTTTTACACAAGGGTATGATCAACTCAGCATCTATCACAGTGTATAGGAAATTTTCTTAAGTGATGGACTGACCAATGTATTGGCCAGATATATTAATTGGCTGATATATGACAATTTTGAGATTATCTGCATTGGTTACCAACACAATAACATTGTTCAGCTCAATACTAAATATGGTTGTTTTAACAATAAAACACTTGAAATTTTCCTCTGACAGATTGGAAAGAAGACAGGTTCTGCTAAGCCAGCTGTCTTCATGGACTGTGGCTTTCATGCCAGAGAATGGATCACTCATGCTTTCTGTCAGTGGTTCGTAAATGAGGTACAGGATAAACAATTTCTTTCTTTTTTTATTAATGTCTTTCTTTCAAGAGATCTATCAATCTAAATTAAATTTTACTCATAATCAGGCTGTTTCCACCTATGGAAGTGATCCTGAGATGACCAACCTTCTGGATAGAATGGATTTCTTTGTTCTGCCTGTCTTCAACATTGATGGCTATGAATACACCTGGACCAAGGTTCATGACATTTGTGTTGCCAAAATATATTATTCATATTGTACAGTATATTGAAATATGTTCTTAAAAAAATGTTTGATCTAAATGCTTATCCTTAAAAGCACTTTAAGTTTTTCTTTAGCCAGCGTTAGCATTGTTATTCTTCCTGCATTGCCTACTTATAGTACCGATATTTTTCATGTAAGTGACTCAGATGACTCATCATAAACCTTTTAAACTGGCATAAAAACTACTGAACGCTCCTTTAAAAGCTTGTAGACAGATATAGCCTATATTACCCATGCTTCAATTTGTATTACTTCATATCATATTTGTATTGTTCCGTATTGTTTCTCTCTATTCATTCTAAAATGTGGAGGGAAAGTAACAATAAAGAACCAGTGGGTGTGCCCAAACGATCGATTTTGACTTTAATTTATATAGTAGAGTGAAAAACAATGATCTGAAAATTCTTGTTTTGATCACACAGGACAGGATGTGGAGAAAGACTAGATCCAGGAATAGTGGCTCCAGCTGTATTGGTGCTGACCCCAACAGAAACTTTGATGCTGGATGGTGCAGTGAGTACACGCTTCCTATTAAATCTATTGTGATAAACTAATACTATATATCAGAAATCAAGTCAAATGTCTAGTCGCACAACATTGCTTAGCGAGCTTAACGAGCAAAGCTTCCTTGGTCTACCATTTTCAGCACTGGTTAATCACCAGCTAAAGGTTCGTTGGTGAAAAACAACGCCATGCCAGCTAGACCTGCAACAAACCAGCCAAACCACACTGAGATAGATTTTTCCGCAAGTTTGTTTGAAATCTGATAATATGAAATTTAGGAGTCTTGGACAGTGTTCTATAATTAGAGTAACATATCAGGGCATATTACCTTGTAATTTATTAAATATGTTTGGGTTATTTTCCAGTAAACACACAGCTAAAGTAGTTCCAGGCAGGTCTTGACCGCATTACAGATCCATATCACTTCGCCAAATAATTTCAGTTATTTCAAATAGGGCTGCACAACGATTAATCGCGATTAATCGTTTGCAAAATAAAAGTCTGTGTTTACGTAATATATGTGTGTGTTCTGTGTATATTAATTATGTATATATAAATACATGCACATACATGTATATATTTAAGAAAAAAATGATATTTATATATAAAATATTTATATTTATATGTAATCTAAAATATATATAAATATGTATATTTATTTATACATGTATATTTTTATTTTTATTTTATACATGTATGTGCATGTATTTATATATATATATATATATATATATATATATATATATATATATATATATATATATATATATATATATATAATTATTATACACAGAACACACACATATATTATGTAAACACAGACTTTTATTTTGCAAACGATTAATCGCGATTAATCGTTGTGCAGCCCTAATTTCAAAGCTCCTTACAGCCTACAAAAGCAAATGAACCCAAACCAACACAGATACACTAACCAACAAGCAAATAAATATAACAAACATTTCCATGACAAACTTTAAATGAAATTAGGTTTCATTATCTATATAAATCATTATCTTTCTTCCACTCTCTACATTATTCCTACATATACAGTTTACAATCAATCAAGTGTTTATATGTCCTATCGAACAGATTACAAAAGGTTTAAACCACCCCTTAAATGAAGTTTCAATTGGATTTGGCCATTTCACTCAGATTGACGTGGTTACATGCAACTTTTTTTTCCCTATTGCAAACAGATTATTAGGTAATTTGTAAATGCAGCTAGTGTTAATATTTGAAATCAACCCAAACAAACACACTCCTTCCTTCATTGCTCCATCCCAAAATGTATGAACACGCAATGCAAGAGTGGATGTCTCTTTATCATAGCTGAAGCGAAGCAAAATAATGCTTTGTGTAAAATAAAGCGAAGACAGTGAGCAAACAAAAAGAAAGAACAAAAAATGAACGTACAGTACGCAAGTTTGTTGTCAGTCGCCAGCAGCACACTAGCTCCAGACAAACAATTTCTCTCCTGTTACTATAGCTAACATTACAACAACAGCATATCTTGGTTATGTGAAACAGAACAAAACCAATTTTACTCAAGTATGGAGCAGAGTTAAAACAACCTCAGCATCTGTTTTCAGGCCTCCCGCTCAGGTCTCTTCAGTGCTGGAGAGCTTTTCTAATATTCTGTAAACATCTTCTTGCTCATAACCCTTCTATTTTCCAGTGATATTCTTCTTTTGTAATGTCTCTCAGCCGTTTCTCTTTTTACAGTCTTTCTTCAAATCTCCTGCTTGTTCGCTCTGTCTCCTCCCCCATCATGAGTGGACACGCCCCCTACTGCTGATTGGCTACAAGTGTGTTGTGGTGCTCTGTCCGAACTGCATTTCTCAGAAATCACTTATGCCACTGTTACTAGCTCTAAATGACATTTTGAAATAAGCAACAGAGGTTTGGGATGAGATATGTAAGAAATTAGTGCATTTTCAGGACAAAACCTGACAAATTGAAATATTGAAATAAAACATCTGAACAATGTCTTGATGCGTGGTAACGTCTCGGTTACATAGGTAACCCTCGTTCCCTGAAGGAGGGAACGGAGACGTACGTCGAACGTGACCGACTGAATGGGAACCATAGTATAAGTGGAATAATTAGAAACCGCCTTGGGTGTACATTATTTTTCCAATAATTTAATGTTTGTTCACTTTCCAGCCACTGGAGCTTCCAGCAACCCTTGCAGTGACACCTACTGTGGAAGCAGCCCAGAATCTGAAATTGAGTCCAAGAATTTGGCCAACTTCATCCGCACCAACAAGTCTATCATCAAGGCCTACCTGACTGTCCACTCATATTCCCAGCTGCTCCTCTTCCCATATTCCTACAAATACGGCCTGGCTGCTGACCACTCAGAGCTGGTACCTGTTCATAAACACATACACACATGCATTGTAGCACACTACAGAAATGTCCATTGCATTTTCATATATTTGAGCTTCTTAGAGTCAGTAGTCTCTCACTGCAGAACACTCGAGATCCAGGGGGCGGAGTCGGTTAGGTTAAGGGATATGTAAAGTGGGAGGAGTTGGATCCAGATCCAGGGGATGGAGATTGATAGATAGATCTAGATCCAACCCCACCCCTTATGTTCTGCTGTGAGGACAATCTCCTTAGAGTGGTAAATCTGGCACAACTCTGTGTATTGACTTGTACATTGTCTTTTTTTGGCAGCTGAGTGTGTCTCAGGGAGCTATTGCGGCTTTACGCAGCCTGTACGGAACCAGATACACTAGCGGTCCTGGTGCTACGACCATCTGTGAGTAAAAAGAGTCCAAGATAAAAGCTCTGATTCTAAAGCTATGAAGAGAGCTGCCTGCTTCAGCATCTATCTAACACAAATGCACATTGGTCTAGGCATCTTTTAACTTGAATGGAACCTCACCAATCACAGTTGGTTTCAGAGCCATTTTGCAGGTTGTGAGCAGGTTTTTGCTGATTTGTGCGTCCTAAAACCTGACCCTTCTCATTGCAGACCCTGCTGCTGGTGGCTCTGATGACTGGGCTTATGACCTGGGAGTGAAGTACTCGTACACCTTCGAGCTGCGCGACGAAGGTCGTTATGGTTTCCTGCTGCCCGAGTCCCAGATCAAGCCCACTTGTGAGGAGACCATGCTGGCTGTCAAATACATCGCTAGCTATGTGCTCAACAACCTGTACTGAGATGGAACTGTCTGAATGAATACATCAGGGTTTGTTTCTTATAAAATACCATGATCAGTAAAGCAATAAAACACCAAAGTCTGTTTGTTGAATGATATCTGATGTATGAGACGTCCATTAGATAGAAGCAATTAGTAACTATTTATACAAAATATACAGTGGTCCCAAAGAGTATTTGGACACTTTTACACACTTGTCTGAATGTGATGGCATTATGTGGAAAAAAAATACAAATAAATTCAAAAGTGGCATCTGCAAACAAATAGGGTTAGACCTTTTCTCAGAAATAACTTCACTTTTCTGAGCCATTTTGGCAGGTGGTATTTTAGTGGATGTATGAGGTCAGTTCTGCTCAAGTTCTTTGAGGTCCTGAGGAACCACAATTCAGATCATGGGGAGAGTGGGGTAAGATGAGCCAGGGTGTTTCCTATCATTTTAAATTATCAAAGGGTTCTAAAAATATGGCTTATAAAAAAAAAAAAAAAAAAAAAAAAAAGTGTTTATCTGGCTCAATTTACCCAAGGTTAGGGGTAAGTTGATCCAAGTCAGTAGGTGGGTGTAAACTGATCATCTAACTGAATCTGAATCAAACCCATGTGAAATTTTAAATATAATTTACCTCTTTTAAATACTAACTTAATAATCACATTTCCTTTTACAAATAGTCATATTTCTTTTTTTTTTTTAAGCTAACTTAAAACAACATAAAACCAACCAAATGAAGTTGGAATTTCAGTATGATTAATTGATTGCATTTCTGAAACAATATGTTGAACATTGAAACCTTCCCCTAAACAGAGAGTAAAATTAAATAAAAAACTAAATAAGAATGAATAAATGTCACTGAAACTAATAAACATTTTAGTCAAAAGGTTCTTGACATGGTATTTTCTGCAATGTTGAACATGTTAGACTACAGGTGGAAAGATACATGTGATTAAACATCCTCTGGTTCATATCAGAGAAAGATTTGGTGTACTTGTACACTGTTCCTATCAAATAAACTCGAAAATAAAGATAAATTAAACCAGTTGCATAATAACACATTGAAATAACACCAGTTTATACTTCAGATTCAACTTAAATTCAGTGCCTTATGGTGGGGTAAGTTAAAACGCTGGCTCAATTTACCCCACAGCATTTGGCTCACTTCGCCCCATAGCTGCCATTTTAGGAAAAGCTAGCTAGCTAGCTTAACAATTCAGAAAAATATATTTAGCTATGACTTGCATGGTTTTATACGTTATTAAATCACCAATAAAGATGGGTGGTTCTAAAATATATGGTCACATGACAATAAAATGGTGTGGTTGCCAAGATACAGGGGGTGGGTCAACTTACCCACTGGCTCATCTTACCCCACTCTCCCCTACAGCATGAACATGATCCACTAACGACTAGAAAGATAGACAGACAAACATTTTGTCTTAATTTTGATACATCTGTTGTGTTATAATTTGAAACCTAACAAACTTATTTTTTTCTAAATGGTTTGCTTGAAAAGTGTGTTTGTGCCACTGATCTATAAGATACTATATTTAGATAAGTGGGTTGTGCTATATTTATCCAAAATAAATTGCACTTGGTTTGACATTGTTATATAATGAAAATACATTTAAACATTTTTAGTGTGGCTTGAGAGTCCGAGTATTTTCGAGGCTGTTTATACACTAGTAAACTGTAATTCTGCTCCACAATTCAATGCCCCACTTTTCTGTAGTGCCACATATTATATATGGCAGATAGATAATCTATTACATAGCATAAAAAGAAAATAGCCCTTTGGTACCTTAGTGAATACTGAGGGGAGAACAGTCCGATTCAGGACAGTTTTTAGAAGTCTCACCACTTGATGTCTCCCTTTCACAACAATCATATTAAGGAGAATATCGCCCCCTAATGGAGAAGGTCATTTCCGTCACTGCTATTTGACACATGGACTCCGACTGCATCTGAAATTGCATACTTCCCTACTATATGAAAAACAGCACGTGACAAAAGTAGTATGTCTGAATTCATGAGAGCAGGCAAAAAAGTACCTGGATGATCTACTTCTTCTGGCTAGATCCTGAAGTGTGCATATGATGGACACTTTACTATCCCATGAGGCCATGGAAGGATTTGTAAATGATGGTGACGTGATGCAACTGGTCATGTGATAAGGGCAACATGGCGAATGTAGTACATTCAAATTACATTCATACTATATAGAATGTCGTGAAGTAATTACTTATTCAAAATAAGTACCTACTTAAGATTGTATGTGATTTCGGACGCAGCCGTGCTAAACAAGCTGGAAGACTGTCTGAAAGCAGTTTCAGGTTACTATGAAAGCACATTTTTATTGAAACTGGTTTAGGCCCAATAGGAAAAGTGGTTTAGAAAATGGATGGATAGTTTTAGGCTGCCTCGCAAGGGACCATAACATAACGTCTTCTTTAAGTTTAAAACCTTTAAATTTAAAGGGATAGTTCACCCAAAAATGAAAATGTGATGTTTATCTGCTTACCCCCAGGGCATCCAAGATGTAGATGACTTTTTTTCTTCAGTGGAACGCAAATTATGATTTTTAACTGCAACCGCTGCCGTCTGTCAGTCAAATAATAGCAGTGATTGGGAACTTGAACAATAAGAGTCCGAAAAACTTCCATAGACAAATCCAAATTAAACCCTGCGGATCGTGGCGGCACATTGATGTCCTAAAACACGAAACGATCGGTTTGTGCGAGAAACCGAACAGTATTTATATAATTTTTTACCTCTAATACACTACTATGTTCAACTTCGTTCAGCTTCCGGCTAGTGAGGTCTGATCGCGCTCTGACAACGGAAGTGATGTCTCGCGCTCATTGAAGTATATGGGCGAGACATCACTTCCGTCACCAGAACGCGTTTTTTGACCTCACTAACAGGAAGCTGAACGAAGTTGGACATAGTGGTGTATTAGAGGTAAAAATTATATAAATAATGTTCGGTTTCTCGCACAAACCGATCGTTTCATGTCTTAGGACATTAATGTGTCGTCACGAGCCGCAGGGTTTAATTTTGATTTGTCTAAGCAAGTTTTATTTACTGTTATAGTTGAAGTTCCCATCTACTGCTATTATTTGACTGACAGACGGCAGCGGTTGCAGTTAAAAATCATCATTTTCGTTCGACTGAAGAAAAAAAGTCACCTACATCTTGGATGCACTGGGGGTAAGCAGATAAACATTTTGGGTGAACTATCCCTTTAACTGAGTGCATGAAGCAATGCAAACCGCATGACAGTATGTAGCCTACACAGTACCCTTGAACAGAGATTTCATCAGCTGTCTCTCCTTAGGAACTTAAATCACAGAATGACTGAACTTGTGGACTTGCACCAAAGAGTGAAGAGTCTTTCAAATGTAAAATCTCGATAGGAACATGATGACTTTAATGGGTGCTTCTCTCTCTAATATGACATTGTTTTGTTGATGGATGAGTTTGGTACTCGTTAATGTTTTGCTCCATACATCACCATCACTTGCACATCACCAACCAGTTTTCTCACAATCACAATCACGGTCACCATGGCGGTCAAAAGAGATTAAAGGAAATGTTGTTATTTAATGAAGGTTCATTAGGCCAAACTGCATTGTATCTTTGAAACATTCATTTTCTGTGAAGCTGTTTTAAAATTGTATGCTCTGCATAGCATATAATTTAATAAGGTCAGAAAAAATGGAAATGAATTTAAGGAGGCAAGAACTGAGGCAGCTGGCCAGTTCACATTACCGGGCAGCGAATGTTGACCAACTGTTTCCTGTGTTCTTTCTCCAGTGGGTGCTTGATGGCTTAGGTCTTCTTTAAATATATCAGTTTTAAGGATCCATTTTCAGATTTCATGCTAAAATTCTTTTACCTTTTGTCATTGGGCAAACATAATTAAATGCACAGGTCTTGTAAGATACATTATATGACTCTGTCGCCATCTAGTGTTCCTATCTGACCATTTCCAGGAATGTCCATCCAGACCAGTGCTGAGTTAAAGGGGTCATGCCTTTTGTTCTTTGAGGTCCACTTATAATGTGTGCGATATTTTTACATCAAAAACATCCTAATTTAGAAATAAGGCTATTTTCTATACTGTTTTTGACTCTCTCTTTGAAACACATTTTGATATAGGCGTGCTGTAGTGATGCGAGGATCAAGGTTATATCCGCGGGTCTGGTCAAGGGCTGGGTATGTGGTATGTGAAGAACTGTATTTATGACAATAAAGTAACAAAGCCTGTATCCAGAATGCTTATGCTGAACGTATTTTAACCTATGGCACGCGGAGGGGTAATCGCTGGCAAGTGAGCAGAAACTAGAGAGTTTTAGCTTATGTATTTCATTCAGATAAAGTACCTTGTACCTGCATACAGATCTACATTATGAGATAATCATTCCTCATAGTAACACAGCTAAATTTATTAAGTTAGTAGTTATAAATACAATTAAAGTGTGAGAATTAAACTGCACAAGTCACATTAGCAGTGTTGTGAAATTAATGAATGCATAATAATCATGATAATCGTGAAACCGTGATTACTCCTCAGACTCATCAATCATTACATCCCTAACAATCATTTTTATTTTCACCTGTGTCAAACTGCCTTGTTTAAAAATGAATCTGAAGTAAAATTAAGTGAATAAATTAACAGTGTCTTACTGACGTGATCTGGAACTTTGTTAAAAATAAAGTTTGTCCAGGTTTAGGATCACAAGGAAAGCAATGCAATGACTGTGTTTTTCTACAAATTGCCACTGCAAAATGTATTATAATCCTCAGAGCATCTCTATCATTGTTTTGCTCGACTAATCCTGTGTTTGCGGCTCTTTTGTATTTATTACTACATCGCATGCGCAAATCGGTGGGCGAGGCTAAAGAGGCAATGATGTAGAAGTAGGCGTTGCTCTTTTGTTGCACTATTACATCATACTGTGACAAATTCAGAAACCAGTCATTTTGGGAGCTTAATTTCAATAAATGCTGACTAACAAGGAAGATTTGAGTTCTGAAACATAGGCCTACAGGCTATTTTTATAATACAATGCTCTCGCGTATGTGAAAAGTAAAAAAAAAAAAATTTCTCATTTATGACCCCTTTACCTCTTTTTCTGCCATTGCCAGAATTTTCCGGCTTTCTGCGTTTTCATTGTTATATGGTAGCAGGCGCTATTATGCATCTTTTGAAAGAGTACAGAATCTAAAATGTTTTGTTGTTGTTGTTTTGTTTAACCTATTTGTGCCCATTTTTTTTTTTTTTTTTTCTAAATGGTTTCATGCATATAGTTGTGTTAATTTCCTTTCATTGTCAAATTTGAATAGGAGGAGAACATTTGGCATCTAACTCAAAATAACTGCTTTCAACAGATCAATCTCTATTCATAAACACATTTATCATGTATAAAAGTTGAAGAACATTTCATTCAAACCCAAAAAAGCTGCATCTAGCTTATAACCTCTTGAATATGAAAACACAACAAATCCATTTGTTTTTAAAGTGGCGGAACACAGTTAAAGGGATAGTTCACCCAAAAATGAAAATGTGATGTTTATCTGCCCCCAGCACATCCAAGATGTAGGTGACTTCTTCAGTAGAACACAAATGATGATTTTTAACTCCAACCGCTGCCATCTGTCAGTCAAATAATGGGAGTGAATGGGAACTCGAACAATAAGAATCAAAAAAACTTCCATAGACAAATCCAAATTAAACCCTGAGGCTCGTGACGACACATTGATGTCCTAAGACACGAAATGATCAGTTTGTGCGAGAACAGTGGGAACACTATTTATATAATTTTTTTTACCTCTAAAACACCACTATGTCCAACTGTGTTCAGCACTCGCTTAGTGAGGTCTGATCGCGCTCTGACAACGGCAATAATGTCTCACGCTTATACTTCAATGAGTGCTAGACATCACTTCCGTTGTCATTACGCGATCAGACCTCACTAAGCGAGTGCTGAACACGGTTTGACATAGGTGTTTTAGAGGTAAAAAATTATATAAATACTGTCCGGTTTCTCACACAAACCGATCGTTTCGTGTCTTAAGACATCAATGTGTCGTCACGAGCCGCAGAGTTTAATTTGGATTTGTCTATGCAAGTTTTATGTACTCTTATAAAAGAAATTCCCATTGACCCACATTATACGACTGCCAGACGGCACGGTTGGAGTTAAAAATCATCATTTGTGTTTTACTGAAGAAACAAAGTCACCTGCATCTTGGATGCGCTGGGGGTAAGCAGATAAACATCAAATATTCATTTTTGGGTGAACTATCCCTTTAAGTTGCCCCGATAGGGAATTGTAAATCAAAAAGTTAAATGAAAATAAATAAATAAAAATAAATAGAATGAAAAAAATTCTATATGTGACCCTGGACCACAAGACCAGTTTTAAGTCACACGGGTATATTTGTAGTAATAGCCAACAATACATTGTATGGGTCAAAATTATCGATTTTTATTTTATTCCCAAAATCATTAGGAAGATCATGTTCCATGAAGATAGTTTGTAAATTTCCTACCATAGATATATCAAAAATGTATTTTTGTGAGTGGATATGCATTGCTAAGGACTTAATTTGGACAACTTTAAAGACGATTTTCTCAATATTTAGATTTTTTTTTTTTTTTTTTTTGCACCTTTAGATTCCAGATTTTCAAATAATTGTATCTCAGCCAAATATTGTCCTATCCTAACAACTACATAAATGGAAAGATTATTTATTCAGCATTCAGATGTATAAATCTCAATTAAAAAAAAAAAAAAAAAAAAAGAACGTTATGATTGGTTTTGTGGTCCAGGGTCACATATAACAAATAAATACATTTATAAATAACAGTGCATATAAAAAATGCTGGGTTAAAAACAACCCAAGTTTGGTTGAAAATGGACAAACCCAGCGGTTGGGTTAAATGTTTGCCCAACCTGCTGGGTAGTTTTATTTAAACCAACTATTATTTAAAAATTGCTATATGGCTATCTTAAAATGAACCCAAAATAGTTGGGAAATTAAAAACCAGATGCAATTAGAGACAACAATAATAGACAAAAGGTGAATGTTTATTAATAAGCTTTAATGTTTTATTAATATAAATTTAATAGTTTAATATTTTATTAATATAAATGTATTAATAAGCAATTTAATAAATGCTTATTGTTTAATAATTATTCATTGAACATTAATAAATGTTCATTTCCAACATATTTTGGGTTAATTTTAATTAGGCAATACAGTAATTTTTAAACAATAATTGAAGTTATGTTATGATATGTCATATGTGTCGTCCTTGCTCCCCTTTTCTATCTCTCTTGGGTAGAGTTTTAATGGTTTGCATTAAATTTCTTGAAGCACTCAACATGCAAGGCAACACCGCATTTCTCACATGCAAAGGAAGTGCGTCCATCAATATCAAATTAAGCTGTACAGTAGGATATTATGAAAGAAAAAAGCACTAAACAAGACCAATAACCTTGACTTAATAAGCTGTTAACACAGTTTGCCCCATTTCCCCATGATATATGTCATTTGCCCTCCAGCAACTATACTTGCCACTTGCACTTTTGACAAAGTGTACAAAAACTATAGATCTCTTGTAAGATTTGTTTTGTTTGGATGATATATATATATATATATATATATATATATATATATATATATATATATATATATATATATATATATATATATCTATCAACAAAATAATACTTATTAGTAACACGAAAATGATGTTTCTTTGGGAGGGTTTGTCGTCGCCATGCTTCCAGGAAGTAGGGGCAGGAAGTTGACATCCTCATGTGGCAGGAAGGAAGTGAATACCTTTTTTTTGTTCTTGAAATCCTTTATTTGGTTGTTTTCTTGCATGCCATTGAGACATAAAACATGGATAACATCTAGAAAAATACTTACTTACTCTTTCTTTTGATATCGTGCGGTTGCCGGCAACTTAAAAACAAAACAAAATAAATAAATAAATAACCCTTTCCCTTTAAGTAACAAATATATGTACAACAGGAGCAACCTGAGCTCAGAAAACATTTTTTTAGCCCCAAAATGTATTACAAGTTGTACTAAGTAACCACCACAAGATGTCTCAAAAACGTGCCCTGCATATTTAATTTCAGATGAAGACAGCAACTGTAACCATAAAGTGAAACTAACATAAAAGTTGCAATTAAGCTGGAGAAAAAGTAGTGAAAACATAATGGTAACACTTAATAGTAAGGTCTCATTTGTTAACATTAGTTGATGCATTGTCTAACCTGAACTAACAATGAGCAATACAATTTTCAATACATTTTTTTTTTTTTTTTTCCAGTCCCTGCTTTAACACACCTGCCTGTGATCTTCAATTCTGAATCCTGGAGACTGTGATTGGCTTGTGGTTCATTATGTTAGGAGCTGTTAAGAGTTTGAAACTTCTGTTGTGGAATGTAAATGTATGCAATACTAACACCTGACCAGCAGGTGGCACAAGAAGCCAAGAAATAAATGACCGTTTCCATTGATTTTCAGTCAGCCATGTCTCAGTACTTTGCTTATTATTATCCATGTCAATTGCACCACATATGTAAGCTTGTTATAACATTTTTAATAGATGCATAGCATTTTATGACTCGTTTCTACGGTCATTAATTCTGCTCTGACTTGCACCTGACCTCTGGCACAGAACAACACATGGATACCTGAAATTCTTCTCTGGGCCACCTATCTATTAGATATTTATGCCTTCTGGAGGAGCAGTGCCCACACAGAGTAGGCTACTGTAGTAGCAGCTGACGCAAGACAGAGCAAAACTGTTCTGCAGATGCTAAGTTCACATGGAATAAAAAGATGTTCATGCACCACATTGTGTATTTACATATTAAAAGATATCTAAGGAACTAGCATTAGAAATACATGCAAATGCATTGAAAATTTGTATTGGTTCAGGATCCAACACATTCGAGAGATGAAAGGTATCCTTTATGAATTGTTTACCTTGATCTCACCAGATCGGTTTGAAACTCATTCTGCAACATTTGGGTTACGGACATGAATTATAGTCTTTTTTGTGTTTGAATTATGGTTCAAAATCATGTTATGATTTATTTGATTTAAAATGCATTGTGTCTTTTAATTTACCTGGTTCATATAACTGAAGCTATAGTTTGTGAAATCAAGCATCAAGCATGTTTCTAGTTTGTTTTATTATGCAATACATAGGCATCCATTTTATGTTTCAGGAATGTTGTTTGTGCACTTAATATAATAAACATCATATAATAGTGAAATATGTTATAATTAGTCAAGATATCACAATAACAACTTTTGATCAGGCATCACCACCTGGGTCCTAAAGGAGACCCAATTCCTGGGGGGACTCGATTTCTCATGACACCGGTAGCTAAAGGGTGGAGCTAGACTCACTGCAGAGCGTTGATTGGTTGACAGAGAATCTTCACTTGCATGTGCTACAAGGGGAATGACAACACAAGAGTCGGTATTTTTAAATTTACCGTTGCAACACAATGTCGGCGTGCAGCAATGTGCCATTATACATGCTGAGAAGCAAGAACAAGATCTGCTGTATGTCATTCATTGTTGTTTACTGTGTCGCTTTCTTCTTCGCGCAAGAATGATGTCAACCGGTCCCTTCCTGCATACACCGCGCCTATCAAGTAACGGTACTGTTAGCGGTGGAAACCCAACCCGGATTAGGGTTTACCGTCCCCTCAATTGTACTGTACTGGAACTAAATGATGTGATTTTAATGAATAGTCATGAATTTACTTAAGAAAAAAAAAAAAAAAAACATTACCTGCAGTGGCGGTACCACTTTTAGCATAGCTTAGCATAGTTCATTGAATCTGATTAGACCGTTAGCATCGCGCTTAAAAATGACCAAAGAGTTTTGATATTTTTCCTATTTAAAACTTGACTCTTCTGTAGTTAAATCGTTTACGAAGACCGACGGAAAATAAAAAATAAAAAGCAAAGTTCCTTGATTATTACGCCGGAATGAGAGTATAGTTCCTAGCCATATCAGCCTAGAAAATCGCAACTTTTCATTTTCTGTCGGTCTTAGTACACGATGTAACTACAGAAGAGTCAAGTTTTAAATAGGAAAAATATCAAAACTCTTTGGTCATTTTTAAGCGCGATGCTAACGGTCTAATCAGATTCAATGAACTATGCTAAGCTATGCTAAAAGTGGTACCGCCAGAACCGGAGATCGGCTGAATGGATTCGAAAACGGTAAAACTCAACTGTTTAACTCTAGGGGAGTTGGAAAATGAGCCTATATTCAAAAAAAGTGGAGTGTTCCTTTAAAGGAGATATTTCAATTAATTCAAAAAGCTTTTAAAATATATATTTTGGTGACCCAATAGATAAAATGCACTGAAAAAAGGTGAGGGGGACTCAAATCGTACTGGTTTCGTGTAATGTCTTGCGTAACATCTTAAAAAAAAATCATGAATGGGTTGAAACTGATGTATTTTATGTCGTAGAATAAAACGTGAAAGTGTCTTGAGGTTGTGTTCAGCCATTTAACCAAAATCCCATTCAAAAAAACATATTGACTTCGAGAAGATGGAACCGGAAGTGCTAAAATGCTAACTTGTTTCTGCGTTATGGCCTATAAATGTATGTCATACCTGCACCAGTCTATTACTTTCCTAACACACTGTATCAGTCTTACAGATTTTTACATTTCAGTGCCTTTGAGAGCAGAATATATAGACTTTGTGAGCAGTAGACTGGGCTCTTATTGAAGTGGTTAAATGGACTTTCTCTCTTGTTTTTTCAGGGCTGGTGGTTTCTAATACACTCCTGATTAGTGAATAAACCAGGGCTAAATAATCTTTACATAAGATTTTGGCTGCTTTTGTTGGCCTGTGAATGCAGCCCTCAGTGGTTTGTGAGGTCAAACTGTTTATAAACCTTGGATCCACTCAGCGGGATTCATTCCGCCCAGTTTACCCTTTTAATTCCCAGAGAACCTAGATACACTCTCTAATCATTTAGAATGTGTACATGATATTAAAAGACAGAAACGCTGAGGAAAAGCAAAATATTCACTGTACTGTATGTGTCTTTATGTGTAAAAATACAGATGGACATATAGGCTACATGTTTTTGTTTTCCCAAACAGGTTCCCATACACTTCCACAATCTTCCAATATGCAGAAAAATATATATAATCCCATTTAATTAAATGGCATTGGCATTGCATAAGGCAATGTTGCTATGACAAGCTATAATGAAAAAAAAAAACATAATTCCGTTTGGTGCCACTAGTGGCACAGCAACACAATGCACTTTTAAATCTGTTTTCTAAATCCATGATATTGATCTACTGATTTATCCTGCATTTCATTTTTTTATTTATTCATTTATTGATCAAGTAATCTTTAATTAAAATACAATAAGTCTATCTTTCGGTCTAAATACTTCTCTCTGGAGAACACTCTTTACAACCCTTTGCAGTGCTTGCTTTTTCAGAATACAAACAAAAATATTTGATTTTTAAACTCTGATTCCATCACATACATGTGTATACATGTGAATATTTACAAACAAACAGTGCAATCTTTGTACGGGATAGGTGCTTGTTGACATTTAAAAACTCTAAAATGTGTATCTTTATTAAAATAAAAAATAGATGTAAAACTCTTCTTTGGTGGGAAATGAAAGAGCAAGTTTTTGTGTCTTGTTCATCATATGTCACTTTTATGTCTTTATCACATGCTGTTTCTGTTTTCCTGTGTTCTAGGTCATTGCTGGTTCTATGGTTACTAATTAGTTCACACCTGGTCGTTGCTCCCGTTAATGACCATTCTCTTTGTATATATACCGCTTAGGGTACGTTTACACAACAATGATGTGCTAAAAACTGTCAACGTTGTCAAAACGGTCTCATGGATCCGTGAAAACTACTAAAAATGCTGTATTCTGCTGCCAGGCCAGTAGTTGGCGATGTCGCTTTGTATAGAAACACTACGCGCCTAGAGACTGAACCCATAATACTTATGTGCATGACATCCCCGTTTTCACAAATTCACATTTTTGTACTTTACACAGAGACAATAACGGTATCGATTTCAAAAATGTTGCGCGTGTTCAGGCCCCTAAAACAGCATTGTCGTGTAAATGAATACCAAAACGCATACAAAAACGCAAAAATGTATATGGTTACTAATTAGTTCTCCCCTGTTTCTTGTTTCTGTTAATGACCATTCTCTGTGTACCCTTAGTTCCCTCAGTTCATTGATCAGTATCGTTAATGATTGATGTGTAGAGATTAAAGTCTCTTTGCATCATAATATTGTCACACGCCATCTGTGTTGGATTTACCACACGTAACCATGACAATGTATTTCTATTTTAAATCAACATAATTTAAATAACTTCTAACATGGCTCATCCAGTCTTATTATTAAAGTTGCGATATGTAAAATTTTCTGTCCGTTAGAGGTCGCTAGAGGCCAATTCAAAGCAAAGGCGTAGCTTGATGACGGCAAGTTTGAGTGCTGAATCTTGGGACATGTGGTCTCCACATCACAGCCGGTGGAAAATAATCAGGATAGGACAGGTAACGTTGCTGTAGTATGAAGCAGAGCAGGAGTGAGTGTTGTGGAGCTGAACGAGGAGCTGGAGCGATTGCATAACACACTCCGCGAGCAGTGGGACTTTTATTATGACACAGTCGCTGGCGCCGCTTCCGCTTTTCCGGTCATGAGTATGAGGTAACGCAGCTCTGTTTATCATATTAGATACATTTGAGAGTGTTGAAAATGATGTTATAACGTTACTCTGTGCGTTCGCTCGGCAGCTGCTGTGAGACACTGTTACACACTGCAGTAAGATAGATCCATTTTACAATATCATATTAAATGCTGGATGGCTTGTGTTGATAAATGGCATACTTTTCATTTTAAAACATATTGTATGATGGAGAAAATGCTGTGTTACTGTTACTAAAAATAAAGCTGGATCTGATTATGCTATGTTAGCTACTTCACAAAATAGTGTTTTTCTCTGAGGCATGGTAAAGCATGAGACTCACAATAAATCAAAATTAGATTTAAACAATAAGACTAAACGTGTTGAGCTATATAACAATAATTACTTTTCTATCTATAAACTTAACCAAACAGTTATTCCCTTGTGTATTAAAACATGTAAATATTAAAGCGTCTTTGGTGCTTCCATGAATTTTTACAAAATAAAACGAGGATAACGCGGGGTATGATGCAATTGACAGGCGACTCCTCACACGTCCCGGAGCTTTGGTTAAAATTGCAATTTTCTCACAAATTACAAATAGTTTGAAACATTTGGGATATTGTAAGTACTCAAGTGAACAAAATATATAACACTGGCCTAGTGGTTTTTGGATATTTTACTGCAAAAATATTACATATTGCACCTTTAATATTCTATATAATGTTAAGCGATGTCTAATTACCCAAAATATTTCATTAATCTGCAGTTTTCTGCTTAGTTCAGTGGTCACAGATTTCAAGTGGGCCTGGCTGTAGCTGTTTTTCCTACAACAAGCTTCTGCACAGCAACATGCTCCCGTTCCAGGATTCTCTCTCTCTCTCCCTCTCTTTCTTTCTCCACCAACCCCCCTCAGTCTCTCCCCGCTCTCCTCCAGCAGCTCAATGGGCAATGACAGCTATTACGAGCCTCATTAGTGTGTTACAGTGGCAGAGAGGTTCAGCGGAGGGGGCCAGAGCCAACGTCAGCTCCCCAGCTGTCAGGACCTGAGACATGGGGAATAAAGCTCACCTCTTCCCAGCACCACTTCATCAGAGCTCCAAACAGTGGGCCAGGCTTCCTCCTGGCTAATGAGAACGTGCAGGAAAGTTGATTTCATACATTTTGGACCCAGAGCAAGGGGAAGACATTTGCTGAGGCCGCCACGGAGCAACAAAACATCATCTGGAAATGCAGTTGGAAAAAAGCTGCCTGACAAATTTAAAATCCATTTCAGTCTATTATTTATATCTTGCTATCACCTTGCCTAATGCACTTATTTATTCATCTTGAAGATTCAACTTTTAGACAACGTTTCTCAGTGTTATGTATAATAAACTTGGTTTGAATCCTTGACATTTTGGATCAGGCAAAAGTGGCACAAACATTTCATTGTATGAGGGATAATCCATTCTTACCTCACTAACTGTACAGCTGTTGCTGCCTAATGAAATCACATTGTACACAGAACACTCGACTGCCTTCTGTTAACTGCTGATAGACTGCACACAACCCATTTCTAAACTTTTTACAACACCTCAGCCAAAAAATGACAAAAATGTAAATTATTTATTCAAACATATTATTACGTTTTTTGGGAAGTAGCACCACATGACTTTTTACAATCTGAACTAACACAAGTCTCTGGTGTCCCCAGAATTTCTGGCTCAAAATCCCCCACAGATCATTTATTATATCTTGTCAAATTTGCCCTTATTTGGTTGTGAGCAAAAACATGCCGTTTTTGTGTGTGTCCCTTTAAATGCAAATGAGCTGCTGCTCCCGCCCCCTTTCCAGAAGAGGGCAGAGCTTTAACAGCTCAACAACAACAATGCTGGAGAATCTCACGCAGCCAAAATGAGGATTGTCAGTAACGGTGTTCAGCCTTACATTGTTCAAACCGGAGTCGACACTGATGGAGAGACTCAGGAAGAAGTTACAACTTTTAGAATGAAACTGGACGTTTCTGAATGGTTGGTGGATAAATTTATGTAGTTGCTGTGGAGTTGATTCAACTAATCCACTAGCATGTGTCGTCATGTTCATCTTTTATGTAAATCCAGTGTTGAATTGACCCTCGTTTGTGAAGCAGTCCAGCGTAAAATGACGGCATGACAACAACACTCTACTACAACAATTTTTCCTCTTCTCTAAAGCAGCCCAACATGGCCCCGCCCCCTTTGTTGCTTTGCTGTGTGTTCTCGGGGGCGGGGTTTATGTAAATGTTGGGTTTGTGATGTCACTAACCCAAGAATAACGTTTATGGATGAGTGAATGCATTCATGTTTTTGAACACGCCCTTCTTCTGGCATTGGTTAGATGAACAAATAGCCCCACCCCAAACTTACACCATTGTTTAAGCTGTTGCTGAGTCAAGCAGGTAAGGATGATCAAACAAACAAACTTTGGAAATCACCACAGTGTTTACACTTTTCAGGATCTCAGTCTGCAAATGCTTTAGTTACACATGTGTCTGCTTATTTAAGATGGGTTAGGAGAAAGCAATGAAATAATTACCTACAGCACCTTTAAAAACGAGTAATCTATGGATTATAGAATTGGCATGAGCCCTTGAGTCAAGGCTGAGGAGACAAGGAACGACTTCATCATGGCAGAGAGAATTCCCCCTCACCCCCACTTTCCCACTTCCATCTGCCGACGCTTCTGTTTGAAAGTATGACGGATGGGGCTCGTAAATGTGTTTCAGTTATAAGCGGAGCTCTCTGTTGGGCTGTATTTCAGAACTCCATCCGGCAGAGTCACAGCACCGCTTTAACAAGAATGTGACTATTTCCTCTCTGGAAAAACGCCAGAGCCATCCATCAGGAGGAAAGTTTTCCACAAGACGACGATTCACTAGTTGTACTCCTTTCTTGTTTCTTGTCCTTTCTTGATCCTTCTCCCTTCCCTATGTTAATGTCAAACTTACCATATGCTAAATGCATTCGCAGTGACAGGTCTTTGGCACGACGAGAGGTTGCAGGAGCGCTTGAAGTGTCTGCGTGCATGTGTGTGTCAGTGTGTATTTAGAGTCCTCTCATCAGGGAGGGTGAGAGCTGTTGATATAACTCAAAGCCATGGCCAAGCAGGAGTATCTGCTAACTGTATTAAGCAGAGCTTCCAAAGGCTCCATCCCCCTCCGTTCGCCAGCTTCATGGCTCAGCCAATCCCAGTGAGCTATCAATCTGAATTTAGCCACCAGGGTCTGCCATAGCGTGCAACAAGCTATCTCAGGTTCCCCGCGATTCCCTGCTGGAACCCATGCAGAAACTCCAGTAGGAAAAAAAAAATTCCACCCATGGCACAAAGTTTCAGCAGATGTGAGATATTCAGTCAGGTTTCCAGAACAACATGACAGCCCTCAGTCTCCTCCTTGTAAATCACGTCCACGTCAGCATGGACCAAACTGTTTGCATGCCTGAGGGGGGCGAATGCAAGCCTGGTTAACCCAAACACGCACCTACTCTCACAGCCTGTAAGTGATTGAAATATATGCAATTGGCATCAAGAAACAGACAGGGATGGGAAACTGCCTCAAGTTCACTTTCCAAGCCTTCACCTCACCAGTAACAAAGTTGTTTTGACAGCGGACAGAGCCGTGGAAGTTCTTGCTCTGCATCTGTTAGCGCCTAACTAACATTAACTTAAACATGATGTCTAACTTGATTAAGATCCATTGGGTTGTCCTGCACACAACAAACATAGAGCGTGATGAGTCAGTCTCACAAATGACTCTTAAGCCTCATTTCCACCGAAATTACCTGGAACAATTTGTCCTAGGAACTTTTTTCCCAGGAACATTTTTTCCCCCAGAACATTAAGAGTTGCTGTCTGCGTTTCCATTGCGGTCTAAAGTACCGTTAAGATTAGTCTGGTGACGTAGGACTGCGCGTGACATTGTCAAAATGATCCCTCTTCACACGGATCCGCGAAAACGACTAAAAAGTGCTGCCAGGCCAGTAGTTGGCGATGTCACTTTGTAAAGAAACACTACATGCCTATAGAGTACCTCAGGGATGATGTGTTTTTGAAAGCCAACCCGGAAGTTAGTGGCGCACGGGTTCCCTCGATCGAAAGCCTATGCATTTTTCCCATAGACTTGTAGAAAATCGCAAAAAATAAGCTCTTTGTTTAACAGAGAGTTATGACACTTACACATTTTGTCTATCATGATAATCTTTAGAAGTTAACAAAACATTTATACATTTTGAAGCCTAAATAAAGTCGTCAGATATAAAAAGCTAACAGTAGGCTATAAACAGACTACATCACACCATGGTCGCGGATCAATGTCACCAAGCTTCCTCAAACTATATTTAAAAAACAACTGTATTTAAAAACATGCTTGCTGATTATGATCTGTGCTGTGTATGAATACTTATCCACTTTTTCATGAGAAATGCTGTCCAAATGTCCTGTTTGTCATGATGATGTCTAAAGTCCCCGCCAAAGGAAGTAGTCCCTTTTAGCAACTTGTTAGCAACCGCCATTTTTAAGACACAATAAAGGTTTAAAAAAATCACAAGCGGGTTATAACGTGTGTTTTATGTCATAGATCAAAATATCTTCATGTTTAGAGGCTTTGTTAACCACAGACCTTATTTCATGCGATTTAGCAAAAACCCATTCAAAAAACCCATAGACTTTAGCGCGATGGAACAGGAAGTCCTAAAATGCTAACTCGCTTCCAGGTTTTGCCTACAAAAACACGTTATCCCTGAGATACTCTTTAGACTGAACATGTAATTCATGTGTTCGTGAAGTCATTGCATTTTTGTAGTTTACAAAGAGACTATAACGGCATTGTTTTCAAAAAACTTGCACTTTGAGACTCGTTTTCAAAAGTTAGCATTTTTAGGCCCTCAAAACATTTACATTGTTGTTGTGTCCAATGACCAAACTTAAAGAGTTTTTAGTTGAAAATGGTGCCTTGTAAATAGTCACTTACTGATTGTTTGTTTAAATGTTAATCTTAAACTTCCACATTCAGTTTGTTGTAATGGAACTTAAATGTTAGTAATTATTGTTGTTGTTTAGTAGTTATTTTAGTACATATCCATCACCAGTTAATGTGTCTCCTCAAGATCACTACAATAATCATCAATGAAATTCCTGTCGGCACCGATGGCCTCATGGACAGCGCGCCGAAATGTATAGCGTCAATGAGCTTTGGGCGACCTGAGTTCGAGTCCCAACTCGTGGTCCTTTCCCGATCCCGTTCCCCTCTCTTACCCACTTCGCTTTCTATCTAATCACTGTCCTATCATAATAAAGTCAAAAACAGTAAAAATAAATCTTTAAAATAAATAAATAAATTATTAAGAACCAGAAATTATGTTTTATTAACAAAGTTTGAGAGGAACACGTTCAAATTATCTATCCAATCAGCATGAAGGGAGGTCTATATATATATATATATATATATATATATATATAGCCGACTCACCTTCATTCCTCGACAGTCTTTTCTGCATCCCTCCGCCACCCTGACTCCTCACTCGCAGTAAGTTCCTATCCCAGCCAGGGATTCAGGGGGTGTACTCTGGGATCGGGTCACATTCAGAGCTTGGAGTCATGATAAAAGAGCCACGACAGCACACCAAATACGCAAACTCGTGAAGCATAACTGTTAAATTCTTTAAGATTCTGATCACCGAAAATCATTTTTAGAGGTCAAGCCAGATAGAAATATATCCTAAACAAATTTGCCTATGCTGCAACATGATATTAAAGGTACAATTTGTGATATTTTTTCCCGCTAGAGGTCGCTAGAAGCCTATTCAAAACAAAGGCGTAGTTTGATGACGCCAAGTTTTAGAGCGGAAACTTGGGACATGTGGTCTCTAACTCAACGGACAGTGCAAAAGAATAGGGATTGGAGTCTGGAAGAACTCATGTTCGTGGATGCGATTATTAACGTTACTGTAGTATGAAGCAGAGCAGGACCGAGTGTTGCGGGAGCTGAACGAGGAGCTGGAGCGATTGATCAACACACGCCTCACGAGCAGCGGGACTTTTATTATGACACAGTCGCCGGCGCCGCTTCTGCTTTTCCGGTCATGAGTTTACGGGAGCTGTCCTTGTCGACAGAACCAGCGGCAGATGGTAAACAGTAATTATGTTCCATAAATAATCACAATCCACCATAAAACGTGCAAGAAGTAAATAAGGAACTGCTTGAAGCAAGCTAGTGGTTTGCTGGACGCTAGACTCTACTTCCGCATTTGTCCACGGCACTGTTGTCATGTGGTTTCTACGTCAGTAAAGGCGGTAACAAAGGTAACTGCGTCATTGACAGGCGACTGCACTGCCCCGTGTCACGGTTTAGAATGGGAATTTTCTCATGATTTACAAGTAGTTGAAAACATTACAGATACTGTTTGTAATCAGCTGGACAAAATATATAACACTAGCCTAGTGTTTTTTGATATTTTACTGCAAAAAATTTACATATTGTACCTTTAAGTTGCTTCTTGCATGTTTCGCAACACTTTCAAAGTGAAATGTCCAGCGAGTGGAGCTAAAAATTAGTTCAGTTTAACACGAAAGAGATGAACAGTGTTTTACTACATTCGTTGTTTTTCTTTACAGCAGTTCAGAAATTAAATGTCCGATATGTGGTGCTTAAATGTTGATTCTTCATCGGGTTTGAAAATAAGTTAGCGCCTACACTAAAACCTAACCTAAACACATGTGATAGTGTTAACAAAAGCAAACGTGAGATAAAAACACATTTGCTGCAGCAGCCATGCCATATTAGCTTGCTCTACAAGTCTTTGAGCTCTTTTATCATGTCTCATGTTTCACAGGACAGGTGTGCTGGAGCTAAAGGAAACTGGCCCTCAAGGAGCAGGATTGGACATTCTTGTCTCAAGACAAAACCACATAGCTTTATCTAGATATGTCCACCAGGAGGAAGCATTTCACCACTCTGTGACTGTTGTGTGTTGTGAATTCATTAATGCATTCATTGTGAATAGGGTGGAAATCCATCAATCTTTTCTGCCGAATATTCAGGCTTTTTTGGGTATAATGAACAAAAGACATTTATTTAAACAGACACGGGTGTTAAGGTGTTTGCTGCTATTTATTTGAGGACTGACTTGTTTCTTGCACCTCCGACATGAGCTGAATTTGTTTTGTAAAAGGCAAGGTTTTGTTTATGTCCCAACAGGTTGGTTGAGTTGGCTTCCTGTTTGGGATGCAGGACTCTACTGCTTACTGCCGTGTTCATTCGATGTGAAGGTTTATTCTGAATCCCTGTGGCAGGCTACTAGCTGGCCTCAAGCAAATCAATATATTCAATCAAAAGATCTCCCCAGAGAATGGTGGATGAGCAAGAAAGTTGGGGAAGGGGGCATGGTTTGTTTTTTTGTATTATTAATCACCTGCTGGCAATAAAAATCTTAAAATGATCTGCTATATGTGTTTGGAATCCTTGAGATGGTCAGTCATGATTTACCAGTTTGACTGAAAAGGGGATGATGTGTAAAAATGGTCCAAAATAAACTTTTGTAACAACATAATTAAATATATAAATTTGAAGTTGAAAAGGTTTTTCTCTGACAAAATGTTTTTTCATCTTTCACTTGTAAATGAGAGAATCCTGCTACTGGATTGATCGTCTTGATCGACCCAATCTCATGGGAAAACGTGACTATTTTACAAAGAGGTGATTTTGTGATTCACATGAAATCATACGATTGTTAGGAAAAAAATAAGCATGAATATCCACCCCTAACCTTTTATGTGGGGTAAGCAGATCATATGAAAATGTGAATGAATTTGTACAAATTAGTCACCAGTTGATTGTGTGTTGACTTTATATATCGATTTACCCTAGATAAACTTGCTGGTCAACTGGTGAGTAGCTCATTTTAGTTTGTGTTTAGCTGGATAGTCAACTGGCCTCCCAAACAGTGCCTAAAACCCCTTTAAACCAGCCAATGGAACAATAGAAATTGTTAATTTTGGATCTTACACCTATTCATCAAAGCAGACCCAATGGAGGTAAGTGCGTTTGACAGTGACGCGATAACATCGGTCCATTTGGGCTGAAATGCAATTAACATTTGCTGAAGAAGCACAGAATAAAGCATGGTTTCTTTCAGACAGTCTTGCAAAGAAGGTTGTGTTTTTCCAGCGTTATGCAACTGATACAACACCATCATAAAGTTCGGCAATGATGAGCCATTCCACTATCTACAATCAAAATTAAAGCCTTAGGCATCGTAAAACTAATTTAGAAGTTCCAACCCTCAAATGACTCAGATTTATGTGGTGCATTTTATGATCCTTTGTATAGGTTTCTGTCTGCTATGGCTCACAATGATGCAACAGTTGGAGCATGTACAAGTCAATCAACAGGCAAACATGGGCGAGAGATCAGTGCTGTAGGTTTGGCGAGACTAATTGTGAACTAAAATAAACATGTCACTCACACCTTTCACATCGCCTTGCACTTGTTGAATTCAGTGAGTCCAGACAGGGTGTGCGTATAGATCCACGGTGTATATATATATATATATATATATATATATACAAATTTCAATGGGGAAAAATAGCTAATATAAATTATATAAACATTGCATAGTATTATAAAATACCTTCAAAATTCTAAATAATAATCAACATTACATTATATTACATGTTAAGGCTTTGGTCACTTTTGACCATGAATAAGCCAAGTGTGCCCCCTAAACGAAGAGGACCAGAGGGTTAAGACTACAATGGAGGCGTTTCAATGAGTTCAGAAACAGTGCTTACTGATATAGAGAATAACTCCCTTTGGACTGACTTTGTGCTTTGTAACTGTGGAAACTTTTTTCATGCTCAAACAGCAACATTACACACTAAAGAAAGTGTGATTTTTATTTAAACTTCTTAAATGTTTATGTTAGCAGGTAGTCTAATATGAAACATGGGAAATGAGCAGCGGTTCAGTTCATGACCACTCCTCAAGCCCCAGTTGGCCCGCTATGGACCAAGGTATTTGGCGGGTAAAACCCCTGGACACCCCAAAGGAGCCCCATGTGAAAGATGAAGCCCCATGTGAGGCCTTATCAAGCCCCAGAAGTGACAGTGGAAACGTGACTGGCCCTGGCATGCACTAGCACACTCGCTTTAGGCCCGACAGTGGAAACACAGCTAATGTAAGCAGTGAGGGGCCATAGTGGTCTGTCCACACTGTACAACATTTGCTGAGGGCCCTAATGGACAGATTTCTTTGGAAGTCTCAGCACATTTTGGGCATAATATATTAAACATGAGCAAAAAGAGTAGTGATGCTTGTCTTAGCAGTGTGTATTTGTATGTGAGTCCACAAAAAAAAGCACATTAAGTTCATTATTAGTGTTCTCTATTTAAATTCTATTTACAGTAAATAAAGGACTAGCAGAAATTGTCTACTTATTTTGTATATCTGACATGGGTGACAAACATGATGCATTTGAGTGGTGTGAATAGGGACAAAACTGTCATCCAGCATTACCAAGTTTCGTCGCCATCTATAAAACAGGCCTACATCATGCCACTTACACCGTACTCACAATAGCAACATCAGAATCTTGATTAAAGGAAATTCGACTGTCCTGACTTCAAGTTGACAGTCAATTCATCACAGAAGACTTATCAAAGCTCGGTGTGATCTGATACTGGGGCCCGGGCACTGCTCTCAATCATGTGTCACTTTGGGACATCTGTCATCTTCTTCTAACCTTGTTATGGCACCATTTTCAAGCGCAGCTGGGCTTATTTGACATATCTTTCAAAGAACATGAGAACAGATTATAGACCATTTAGGGGCATATTTGATCTCATGCTATAGATCATGATCACTATCTATGACAAACTTATATTATTGAATAATCTCATTGGCATGAACTTACCCTATTAAGCGTTGGTCTAGATGATGAATCCACAAGTCGTAGCTAGAGAAGCTGGTTGAATAACATGATAATTTTAGTGAAAGTCTTGCTTGTTAATGGGATAGTTCACACAAATGTGATCATTCTGTCATCATTTACTCATTCTTGTCATTCCAAAGAGTGGTATGACTTTCATTCTGCTGAGGAAAACAAGATAATTCATATTGAAGAATGTTTTAATTGATTTGGAACCAAAATGGACCCCATTGATTGACTATCATTGTGTGGACAAAGACATGTTTCAAAATATCTTCTGTAGCAGAAAGAAAGTGTAATGTCATATTTACTGTAAATAAATTTTTTGAGTGAACTATCCCATAATATGGACGCTTGTTTCTGCCATGGAATAATAATAATACAAAGAAAATTATCAGGTAATTAAAAAAAAAAAAAAAAAAAAAAAGTTTATATCTCACAGTTTGGACATTGTGATTGCAATTACGAGTTTATATCTCACAATTTTTTTTTTTCTTTTTTTTTTTTCTTTTTTTTTTTCTTTCTTCCTTGACGAAAAACAAGCTTCTATACCTTGAAGTATTTTTAAGTTGTTGTTTTGTACAAATTTCAGCAGTGAGAGAGTTAATTCTTTTTCATGCTTTCCCAGAAAGTCTAAAAATGGCCACTCGCATGCGTTTGTGCCCAAACATATTGCTCTTTTAAATGGAGCAGGACTCTTTTGACGGGCATAGGTGGTATTTTATCATTTCATTTCATTTTGTCTATTTGAGAGCTATAATTACTTACAGAGGCATGGAAGCCTCCGTTTAAAATTACATGTCTCTTGTACTGTAGAGCGTAGTGTTTCCTCAACGTATATTTTTACCCACTCTATTTTAATCCTCTGTTATTATTTTTCATTTTGAATTCTTTTCTTTAATCATTATGTTTTGCTCAGTGTTTTCTTCGACAGGCCAAAAGAGACTTAAAGCAAAGTCTTTTATTTTCCTATATTTGACCTGCTATGGATTGGCTCAGTTTCAAGACTAAGGCACAGGCACTATTATTGAGAACTGGCATTAAAATATTAGCATTAATTCCCTTCATGTATATATATATATATATATATATATATATATATATATATATATATATATATGGTTTAAATGCTGTATGTATGTGGTCTTTCTTTGTTTACAGTTGGATGGCCACGGAAGTCTGCATAGGATCAACCAAACTGCCTGTATGTCTATCTACCAAAATATCACAAGGTTGTCTGTCCACTAGACCGCCCTTTCTAATTCTAATTTTGTGTCTGATTTCAAGCCAGTCCACCATCCAACCTCATCACGGCACATTGTGCGACCAAAGGAGGGGCTTGTTGAGTTCCCGTAATTGAGACAGAAAAAAGTATTAACTGCACACACACAAGTACACATGCATGCCCAAATCACGCATGTACTCATAGCCCCGGCTCCTGCATTCACTGACAATTACACGCCCCGCTGGATGTCCTTATATTAAAAGCTTCCTTTGTTGGGTGCCGCCCACTAAATAGCTTGCATGTGTTACCGTTTTTTTAGGTTTATCAAGCGCAGCTGTTGGGGAAATGGAGGGACGAATGGGAGCCATCATTGCATTAACCTGCCCGTTAACCCTGCCATACGCTGATGGTGCAGTGACAGAGACGGTTTTGTCTATAGGCCCATTTATCCCGTCACACACTATGCTTACAGCTTAATATTACTTTAGATTATTAGATGGCAACATATAGATACAGTACAGTAATGTCACATCTATTTATGATGAGGTGTGTAATTTTTTTAGGTCTCAATACTGCAACTATAAGTAAGCATTTTTTGTTTGCTGTTACTTTAGAAAATAAATAGAAACTTAAGATTTTTAGGGCATAATAACTGTATTTATGTACAAACCTGATTCCAAAAAAGTCGGGACACTGTACAAATTGTGAATAAAAACAGAATGCAATGCTGTGGAAGTTACAAATTTCAATATTTTATTCAGAATACAACATAGATGACATATCAAATGTTTAAACTGAGAAAATCTATAATTTAAAGGGAAAAATAAGTTGATTTTAAATTTCATGGCATCAACACATCTCAAAAAAATTGGGACAAGGCCATGTTTACCACTGTGTGGCATCCCCTCTTCTTTTTATAACAGTCTGCACACATCTGGGGACTGAGGAGACAAGTTGCTCAAGTTTAGGAATAGGAATGTTGTCCCATTCTTGTCTAATACAGGATTCTAGTTGCTCAACTGTCTTAGGTCTTCTTTGTCGCATCTTCCTCTTTATGATGCACCAAATGTTTTCTATGGGTGAAAGATCTGGACTGCAGGCTGGCCATTTCAGTACCCGGATCCTTCTTCTACGCAGCCATGATGTTATAATTGATGCAGTATGTGGTCTGGCATTGTCATGTTGGAAAATGCAAGGTCTTTCCTGAAAGAGACAATGTCTGGTTAAGAGCATATGTTGTTCTAGAACTTGGATATACCTTTCAGCATTGATGGTGCCTTTCCAGATGTGTAAGCTGCCCATGCCACACGCACTCATGCAACCCCATACCATCAGAGATGCAGGCTTCTGAACTGAGCGCTGATAACAACTTGGGTTGTCCTTGTCCTCTTTAGTCCGGATGACATGGTGTCGCAGTTTTCCAAAAAGAACTTCAAATTTTGCTTTGTCTGACCACAGAACATTTTTCCACTTTGCCACAGTCCATTTTAAATGGGCCTTGGCCCAGAGAAAACGTCTGCGCTTCTGGATCATGTTTAGATATGGCTTCTTTTTTGACCTATAGAGTTTAAGCTGTCAACGGTGAATGGCACGGTGGATTGTGTTCACCTACAATGTTTTCTGGAAGTATTCCTGAGCCCATGTTGTGATTTCCATTACAGTAGCATTTCTGTATGTGATGCAGTGCCGTCTAAGGGCCCGAAGATCACGGGCATCCAGTATGGTTTTCCGGCCTTGACCCTTACGCAGATTGTTCCAGATTCTCTGAATCTTTGGATGATATTATGCACTGTAGATGATGATAACTTCAAACTCTTTGCAATTTTTCTCTGAGAAACTCCTTTCTGATATTGCTCCACTATTTTTGGCCGCAGCATTGGGGGAATTGGTGATCCTCTGCCCATCTTGACTTCTGAGAGACACTGTCACTCTGAGAGGCTCTTTTTATACCCAATCATGTTGACCTAAAAAGTTGCCAATTGGTCCTCCAGCTGTTCCTTATATGTACATTTAACTTTTCCGGCCTCTTATTGATACCTGTCCCAACTTTTTTGGAATGTGTAGCTCTCATGAAATCCAAAATGAGCCAATATTTGGCATGACATTTCAAAATGTCTCACATTCAACATTTGATATGTTATCCATATTCTATTGTGAATAAAATATAAGTTTCTAAGATTTGTAAATTATTGCATTCCTTTTTTATTCACAATTTGTACAGTGTCCCAACTTTTTTGGACTCGGGTTTGTATATATTTATGTATAATCCGAGAGATATATGACTCGTCCATAGACAGCAATTTAACCACCACTGTCAAGGTCCAGAAAGGTACTAAAGACATCATTAAAACAGTCGACGTGACTGCAGTGGTTCAACCTTAATGTTATGAAGCAACAAGAATACTTTTTGTGTGCAAAAACAAAACAAAAATAATGACTTTATTCAATAATATCTTCTATTCTGTGTCATTCTCATTCGTTGCTTACATCCAGCGCTTCCAGGTTCTACATCAGAACGCCGACTCATTATTGCCCGGCTCCTGCATCAGCATCACACGCATTCAGTCAGACGTAAACACAGAAGCCTCCACTGTGCTTACTGTGGCAACTGCGTGAGAAAGAGAAGAAATTGTTGAATAGTCCTTAATTTTGTTTTGTTTTTGCACACAAAAAGTATTCTCGTCACTTCATAAAATTAATGTTGAATCACTGTAATCATGTGGACTATTTTAACAAAGTCTTTAGGACCTTTCTGGACCTTAAAAGTTTTGATTCTATTGCTGTCTATGGACGAGCCATATACATCTCGGATTTCATCAAAAATATCTCAATTGAAGGGTTAGTTCACCCAAAAAATGAAAATAATGTACTCACCCTCATGCCGTTCCACGCCCTTAAGACCTTTGTTCATCTTCAGAACACAAATTAAGATATTTTTGTTGAAATCCGATGGCTCCGTGAGGCCTTCATAGGAAGACATTTCATGACATTTCATCTCTCAAGATCCATTAATGTACTAAAAACATATTTAAATCAGTTCATGTGAGTACAGTGGTTCAATATTAATATTATAAAGCGACGCAAATATTTTTGGTGCACCAAAAAAAATTAAAAAAATATTGACTTATATAGTGATGGCCGATTTCAAAACACTGCTTCATTAAGCTTTGGAGCGTTATGAATCTTTGGTGTCGAATCAGCGAACTGGAGCACCAAAGTCACATGATTTCAGCAGTTTGGCGGTTTGACAAGCGGTCCGAATCATGATTCGACACTAAAGATTCATAACGCTCCAAAGCTTAATGAAGCAGTGTTTTGAAATCGGCCATCACTATATAAGTCATTACTTTATTTTTTTAGTGCACCAGAAATATGCTCTTTGCTTTATAATCGTCACATTAATGGATCTTGAGAGAGGAAATGTCATTGCTGGCTATGATATATAAATATATCTTAATTTGTGTTCAGAAGATGAACGAAGGTCTTACAGGTGTGGAATGACATGAGGGTGAGTAATTAATGGCAGAATTTTCATTTTTGGGTGAACTAACCCTTTACTTGTCTTTACGATAATTAACGAGTTTGTTTGTCCATATGATCTTCAGGGTATTAGGTTAGCTAATTTTGCTTGCTGTCCACTGAGGAGGGGCTCGATGAAGCAGCTTCAACTCCAGCTCTGATATACCCTCCCAGTGAATAAATATAGGACATGATTACATAGGGCAATGTATCTGAGGTGGAGGGATGCTGGAACAGCTGAGACTGAAGAGAGGTAAGCAGCTGCTTGTATACTATGGCTGTTGATTGGAAGATTAGATGGGCTCCTCCCTAATTTATGTTTAGGAACTTCACTTATTTTGGTGATTCTCAATAAGTAATAAAACTGTCAAAAATCCATGTCATCCATTGAAAGTTCTCTGAACAAGTAATAACATTAAAAAATAATAATAATAATAATAATAATAATAATAATAATAATAATAATAAATAGACAAATGCAAACTAAAATGTTCAGAAATTCAGAAAAAAAGAAAAAAAAAATGTTCCATGAACAATGTATAAATGTTTTGAGAACATTATTAAAAACAAGATATCTATGAACAAATGTTCTATTAACGTTACTGGAATCCTTGCTGGAACGTTAGCCATGTTAAACGTTCAATCCTGAAAGCTCCATTCTGCTTCATCCATCCATCCATCCATCCATGCATCTATCTATCTATCTATCTATCTATCTATCTATCTATCTATCTATCTATCTATCTATCTATCTATCTATCTATCTATCTATCTATCTATCTATCTATCTATCTATCTATCTATCTATCTATCTATCTATCTATCTATCTATCTATCTATCTATCTATCTATCTATCTATCTATCTATCTATCTATCTATCGTTCTATCTATCGTTCTATCTATCTATCTATCTATCTATCTATCCAATTTTCTTATTTATTTGTATTTATATACATATTAAATTATTGATTATTGTATTTATAGTCACTAGGTCTAGAGTTTGGGATTGCACGTGTTTTTGTGAGGCCATCAACCATGATGTCATTTTCATGTAGGTAAAACTTGAGCAAATGAGCAAAGGGCAGCACCAGCTGAACATTTGCCAAATGAATGTGAATGCCAGTAAAAACCCTCTCCAGGTATTATAAACTTCCTTTTTGTAATGCTAGTCATTCTGAACTTTATTGTTAGCACAGCACTGAAAAATGCACCAATTAAAACACAAGGGGGAGCCACTGGTCAATTCCACTCACCAATAACAGTCTCTAATGTGAAGCTATAAAGTTTGAAAAGCAGCTTGTCCATCCTTACGGGTGGAGTGTGACGGCTGTGATTCCTATTAGAGATGTCAGTGATGTCTGATTAAATGGCTTTAAAAAAGCAGTGGGAAGAGGCAGACAAACACGCTTCTATAGCCAAAGTGCCCTTTAGTAGCGAGAGGACCCTGCCGGCTTGTAGAGCACAATGTCTAATTAGAGAGTCCTGCGTTTGCAAGCTTCACTCAGGATGTTGTTCTGAATACTCAATGAAGAATGTTGCCACGTATTTAGCTTTTTCCTTTCCTGTTTTGTCTTCTCTTGTTACGAGTTCTGTTTTTCTCTCAGGACTGTATATTGTAGTGAGATTTTCTGGTTGAGTAGTGCTCAAAATCGGTGCAAATCTATGTAGCAGACTTCCACTAATGTTTCTACCTTCAGGACCTTGTCGGATATTGATTGAAAATAAGATATGTTGTAATAAATAATATCATAAATAATTGAAAAGCTCAGGAGCAGCAGCTCAATATCGTTTGCATAGCTGGTGCAGAATACTAGATTAAGGTTCAGTGTTTTTCACAAGCGTCGATGCATATTGGTTTTCAGGTATCAGTTACATTTCCTCTAACGTAAAGAACTGAGACAGTTTGGATAACTGTGAAGAGAAACGTCCTTGCGTTTCTAGAGGTGAATGGATTTCCCAGTTGCATTCTTAGAGTGTTAATGCTTTCCGAAATATAAAAAAGTGGCAGGAGTGAGTCAAGAATGTAGCCTCCATATGGAAAGAAAGGAAATACATTAAAAGGGGGAAATGGAGGTTAAACAGGAATACATTGAAGGAACTGCTGTTAATTATAATTGTTTTCAGGTGTTAACAGTACGTACAATTAACAAAGGGTTAAACTGTGCTCATTTTCACCGTTTCGGACGGTTTGCACTTGTGGCCTGTACATTTTTTGGTGTTATGAATCGAGCACATGGCTGTAATTTGATCGGGTAGACCTCCTTTTTCCCAGGCCTCTAGTCTGCACAGCTCCTAGAGGGACTTATTAAGATCCATATTTCTCTAGCAGACTATTTCAGAGATTTACACAAGCAAGAACACCTGGTATCCGTGTTGCCAAGGTGGTCGTTAAGGTTCATGTTTGGATGTCGGTTTTCGAAACAGACAGCAGACAATACCTACTAACACATATATCTCCATCTGAGAAAGAAGAAAAGAGAAAAATATCTGCAGTAAAAGGTAAAACTATTCTTGAGGGGAAAAGTTAGGTGTAAGCGCTTCAAATGCACAAATAAGTTTTTATTTCATGCATTCGTCTGTATTGTGAAGAGCTTATATTTCCATAACCCTTCCAAGGTCACATTTTACGGGTGTTTTTTTTTCTTTTTTTTTTTCTTTTATGCTATAAATATGAGCTAGTTATTTTAAAAGCAAAAGCAATTAAAATAAAATTAAACTGCAGTCCCACATTTCCTTCCTTACCCATGCTAAATAAATCAAGTAGAGTAAATCATTTATAGTAAAATAAAATAAAATAATCAACCAAACAAACAAACCTCATACATGCAAATAAATAAAACAATATCATGTAAACATTTTGTTAGCATGTGCATCTTATCTCTGAATCACAGAATAGGTCTAATACAGATGACTAAATGAATTATTATTAAGATATGTTTTCCTTTTTCGTATTTAATTAATCCCTCAATGAATCATCTGCCCTGAACTGAAAAGTCTCTGAATTTGTTTTCAGACTCTCCTTTCAGAGGGCTGTCGTGCACACTGTAGGCAGATGTCTAATAGGAGAAACATCTGTCAAACCTGTAATATGAGCTCACAAGTAACAGTTGGTGCTCAGAGCCCGGAAAGATACAATTTCCGTAAAAAACAAAAACAAAACCTCAGTATAAGACATCTAGTAGTGATGCAACATAACATTTTAATGAGTGGTTACCACAGTCGTTTGGTTAATGTTGTATGCCATCTGTGGCCCATTATGAAGTATTTCATTATTTGATTTTGTGGAACACGCTGCTGTATACGCTGATCCAGAGCATCCCAAACATGCTCAATGGGTGACATGTCTGGTGAGTATGCTGGCCATGCAAGAACTGGGATGTTTTCAGCTTCCAGGAATTGTGTACAGATCCTTGCAACATGGGGCCATGCATTATCATGCTGCAACATGAGGTGATGGTCGTCGATGAATGGCACAACAATGGGCCTCAGGATCTCATCACAGTATCTCTGTGCATTCAAAATGCCATCAATAAAATGTACCTGTGTTGTCCAGAACATACACCTGGCCATACCATAAGTCTGCCATCTGCCCTGTACAGTGAAAACCGGGATTCATCTGTGAAGAGAACACCTCTCCAAAGTGCCAGACGCCATCGAATATGAGCATTTTCCCACTCAAGTCGGTTACACCGACGAACTGCAGTTAGGTCGAGACCCCGATGAGGACGACGAGCATGCAGATGAGCTTCCCTGAGACGGTTTCTGACAGTTTGTGCAGAAATTATTTGGTTATGCAAACCGATTATTGCAGCAGCTGTCTGGGTGGCTGGTCTCAAATGATCTGGTGAAGATGCTGGATGTGGAGGTCCTGGGCTGGTGTGGTTACACGTGGTCTGCGGTTGTGAGGCCAGATGTACTGCCAAATTCTCTGAAATCAATTCACGGGCAACAGCTCTGGTGGACATTCCTGCAGCCAGCATGCCAATTGCACGCTCCCTCAAAATGTGTGACATCTGTGGCATTGTGCTGTGTGATAAAACTGCACATTTTAGAGTGGCCTTTTATTGTGGCCAGCCTAAGGCACACCTGTGCAATAATCATGCTGTCTAATCAGCATCTTGATATGCCACACCTGTGAGGTGGATGGCTTATCTCTGTAAAAGAGAAGTGCTCACTAACACAGATTTAGACAGATTTGTGAACAATATTTGAGAGAAATAGGCCTTTTGTGTAAATAGAAAAAAGTCTTAGGTCTTTGAGTTCAGCTCATGAAAAACGGGGGCAAAAACAAAACAAAAGTGTTCCGTTTATAATTTTGTTCAGTGTATGTGTAGTTTTTAGACAGTAAACTTGCTCAAAAGCTCATTTGATACAGCATTGCGAAACATGACATGACACTCAATAAAAGAGCTCAAAGACTTGTAAAACCAAACTAAAATCTCACATCTCACTTTTGCTTTTGATAACTTGGTTGATTTAGGGTAGGGTTTAGTGTAGGTAGTACATTATTTTCAAATGCGATAGAGCATTAACCTATCTCAATGGACATTTCATTACTGAACTGCTACAATACATACAGCAACCAATGCAATAAAGGCCCAGATATAATGACGGCAAAGTTCTATTTTGTTCTTCACTCGGGGGGAAAAAAGAAGATCTAAAAATGTACTGTTAGCGAACATCCCAATGCTTCCCACACTGCTGAGTGTGAATATATATATATATATATATATATATATATATATATATATATATATATATGTCAATATGTGCTTTCCTCTCAATAACAAAATATTAAAACAAAAATAACAGCGGTTAGAAAACAGTAGTTAAGAAAATATCTGATCATAGTGGATGCTTGCACAAATATGGCACTCCAATCAAGTCACGTCATGTTTATATGGAAGATTTTTTCTGCCATGGAATAAAAAACATAAAGGTAATTGCGACTTTTCATCTCACAATTCTGACTTTTACTCTCTCAATTACACAATTCTGCCTTTTTAACATGCAGTTGCGAATTTATATCTCCCAACTCTGACTTTATAACTCACAATTGTGAGTTTTTATCATGCAATTCTGAGAAAAAAGTCAGAATTGCGAGATACTTGCAGTTACATTTTTTATTTCTTATTCGGTGGAGAAAAAAAAAAAAAAAAAAAACATGTTTATTTACAGTATATAGATTGTTTACAATAGATTGTTTAAAAGCAAGCATCTTTACAGTAAAAAAAAAAAAAAAAAGTATCAGTATCTCTGTCAGTATCTCTTTCAATTAGAATTACAACTTCAATTTCTACTATAAAGTGGCTCTCCAGTGTATTCATGTTTTTAATCGCGGACGTCTGACCTTGACGGACTGAACAGAAGAAATGAACCAGAGACGATTTCTACTTAAAGAAGGCGGAGCTTTAGAGCCACACCTACATAATCGCCACAGACCAAAGGGAGTTCAAAGGTGTTTACTAGCCAAACTTTTCCAGAAAGTTTGCTTTGGCAAGCTGTTTCAAACTCCCAAAACAAACGCAAAATGAACTTTGTTTTGGCCTGATTTTGTTCAAAATGGCGTCACAAAAGTTTGTTCTTCGATATTGGTTGAATTATATCATGGCCTTAAAACACTGCCAGCTTCACATTCATCTGTTTCAGAGAAAAATTAACACGCTTTTAGTGTCACTGACTGGACAATTCACTTTGAAAGTGTCACGAAATGTGCAAGAGACAACATAATATTTTGCAGGAATGGTGCCATAGGCATATTTTTGCAATGAGCCTTTTAGTATTAATTTTAGTTTATTGACACATTTGCTGGTGTAAATTTGAACTAGCGAATCAAGTGAAAATAAGTCTTTAGTACATTAGCTTAAGTTGTGACGTATGGCACAGGGCCAGCCCAACTTTGTTTAACACTTTGGCACTTTAAATCACCTATATACATATTATATTAACAGCAGCTGCTAACAGTTTAGTCTACAAATTTGAAACATACACTGAATATAAAATACAGCACTAAGGACATACCATAGAGCCAAACAATTCATTTTTTAAATAATATTTTGTTTTGAGAACACCATAATTTATGTAGACAGTGAAACAATCAGGTAGAGATCTGTACTGATAAATAACATCTGTGTCCAAACCGCAATTCACAGAAGCCAGCAGCAGGTGATTTTCGCATTGTTTATGAAATACCTGTGGAATTTCCTCATTCCATAAATAAGCTGTCTGATTGACTACATAATGGTTTTCCGGATGGTACGTCACACCACACCACGCCGCTCATATTACAGAAGTCTTTTGTTTGCCCTAGTTTGGCTTGGCATTGATACATGCCCCAAAAGACAGGCCTGCATTTGTAGTATCAGATTCTAGTGGAATGGATGGTTAGACAAGACTAGGGTCTGCTCTTGTGCTGTAATTGGTGTGTAAATATTCATAGGGTTGTACGTTTTCCTCTTTTAGGGGGAGGTTAACCACCACACACTCCATGTCAGGACTCTTCTGGGGCCCGGCAGTATTAATGTGTCTTCTGCCTTTGGATATGAACATGTGCACGCACACACACCTACACAGACACACACACACACACACACACACGTGCTTTCTGCTCAGGGGGCACTTTAACATAATTCATAAATATGGATAACTTTCTGTCAGTATTTTTTAGTCTGCCACTTGCCCCCCCTCAAGGTTTTTGCGGTATGTTTCCAGCTCATTACCTAATGATTTTATAGCTTTGGAGTCTGATTCATGTTTATGGATGTAAATTGATATCATCCAGTTTCAGGTTTGTGAATGTGCATGCTTTTGTGTGCAGATTTATATTAATCATTCTTCTGCATTATTAGATTTTTTTATTTTTTTATTTTTTTTATTCATAGGCAAGAAAACCATGCCATAAGTATCTAAATGTATCTAAATCTTTTCTTTTCTTTTACAATTTATAAAGCCAATGTAAGTAAAAAGTAATAAAATATATGACAAAATATCTAAAATAATTGTTAGAGTGTTTTCAATTTCGTAATATAATGAGGGTCTTTTAAATATGTGGCCTTTTTTTATACGGCCTCAGAATGGAAACCAGTTACACAGTTGCATTATTTATTCAAATTAAGTGTGAATAAATGCTATTGTGGATAAAAGTCACTGTGGCCTTTTCTCTTATTTGAATTTGCATATTGTAATAAGAGACCATGAATTTGCGACAAATTGAAATCCAGAAGAACAGAAAATGTACTGTTTCTCCAAGCAGAATGTACCTGCGGTTTCCTGTCATCATTTTTTATTTTTTTTTTATGTCCAAAGGTCTTGATTGTTGAATTTCGTACTACATTTTAGGAAGTGCTGAAAATTGCATTTAATTTGGTTTCAGTTTTTGAGAGCTGGTAAAAAAATATTAACCATTCATATTTGGAAGACTGACATGAAAATCCAATAATTTCAATATGGCTATTAGCATGTTTTTGGTTGATACAGCTTTGCTAGATGGCTGTTAGGGTGTTCTGGAGGGTACAGGCAGTTGCTTACTGGTTTGAATTAAAAGAGACTTGTGCTTTCATAGCTACAAAACTCAAAGCCAGTGGTTTCTTGCATCATAAAAGGAATAGTTCACTCAAAAATGAAAATTCTGTCATCAATTACTCACCCTCAAACCTGTATGAAAGCCAGAGTCCTCATCCTTTTTGAAATACATGTAAAAAAAAAAAAAAGAAAGCCCAACAAATTCAAGTTCAGAATGGTTTCTTTCTCCGAGATCGCATACTACATGAGTAGGTACTACATTTGAATTTGAACGTACTTCCCGACCGTTAAAACAGTACGTTCTATATAGTATGAATATGGGTAGTATGAATGGAATTCGGACGTACTACATCCGCCATGTTAATGTTGTCACTTGTCATGCGTCGTCACAACAGCGCGCAAATTTAAATATGTCAAAGTATAATCACCTATTTAGCTAGGAAATTTTTACCTCAGAATAAAAATACATCTGTGAATATCACGACAGAGGCTGATTTGAAGCAACGAAATTAAGCAATTTATTGTTAAAATGAATGCATATAAAAATACACGAGAAACAAAAGACATGAATCAATAAACAAACTTGAATACATTATATATAAATAGTGTGTAGATAGACAGAGAGGGCGAGAGAAATGCACAACATGGCCTAAATATTATATACAAATAAATACAATGATAATAATATACATATTCTAACAACAACAACAAAAAAAAAAAAACTACAAACTGTGAGCCCTATAAACTACTGCTGCCTGAATGTTGCTGTCCGTTAAGTTTTCTAATCTCATTAAACTGCTTAACAACGAACGTCTCCGTTAAATAAAACAGTGTTAACAAGCGGATGTAACGTTATCTCGACCTGTTGGTTAGCTTCATGTGCTGTCAGTAATAATGATTAAACATCTTTTTACAACCGACTCTTAATCTTCTCATTACATTGTTTAAACTTTCAATAAGTCAGCCGTTTACTTACATTATGTTAAACAAGTGCAATTTAACCACAATAAACAGTTTTTCCCTGAGGTACTGAAGGACTTGAATGAGCTGCATATCGCCGCTTTCCGCCATTTTTGAATTATGAAGAATACTCTCTCCTGTGGCATCACGGGATAGCGCAGCGTCCATCGAATGCCTACTACAGAATTCGGGCGGAAGCAGTAGGTCATCCGGGTACTTCTCGCCTACTGTTTTTCGAATACTATGAATTCGGACATACTACTCGCCTCGCATACTGTTTTTCGCATACTATATAGTAGGGAAGTATGCGATTTCGGACGCAGCATATAACTCCATTTATCGTGCACTTTGATCTTTGAAACTTTGCAGACCTTTTATATCCACAAACATCTACATTACACACTTCATGAAAGGTAATATCTGAAAAAAAGTTTAATAGGGGCACTTTTAAATTTTTTATCCAGCCTCTGTCTATGTTCAAGATAGTAAAACTCCTGTTGTGTAGAATCTCCCCAGAGATGTTCTGCTTTACCTCAACACCATCATGCCCTGTAAATGCAGCAGGAATTAATGTTGCTTACTCAGTTCCCTTTCGATACTTCACTCGTACTGCGTATGGGGAAAGGTCTCCCTTTTTCCCCGCTGCTGAAGCCTTTTTCAATAACGCAGTGTAACTGCACCGTCATTGGTTCACTCATAGACAAGTTGTTGAACCAATGACGGCGCGGCATAGCTGCGCGGCCTATGGCGACAAAGCGCGCGAATATTCCCGCCGAAATGGGCGGGGTTAAGGGCTATATAAGCAGGCGTTTCGCCATAGGATTTCAGTGTTTTCTCCTTCAGCGACGACCTCATCATCTCCTCGCTGATCTCCGCCTGAAGCCGAGAAGCTCGCCGCCTTCCTGACTGCTCTCGCCGCCGTCTGAAGAGGCTCCCGCAGCGGACTCGCCTGGACTCGCCGGACTGAGGACAGCGCCGGTGCCCTCTCCGACTGCAGCGTCAGCGCCGTCGCCGAGTCGCCGCCTCCCGCTTCCCGCTCCCGGCCGCTTCCTGTGTGTCCCCTGCCGCCATCCGGCGCGCCGTCTTGAGAGCTTCACCGCGGCTTAACGCCGCTCTAAAGAGCGTATTTCAGCGGTTTTCACCGCTTCTAGAGCTTCCGCGGCCCTCGCCGCTCTAAAGAGCCACCCAAGTGCCGTTTTCACGGCAACGCGGCGTCTTCTCAGATGCCCCGCCACTCGTGTGGCACGTGCAGGGGCCCCCCTGCACGGCGGTGATGGTCACAGCGAGTGCGTCGCTTGCCTGGGCAAGCCCCATGCAGACGAGCGCGCTCGCTGGGGACTCATGCCCGCACTGCGAGTGCGCAGTCTCAGTTCCCTGCGCTCGCGGGTCGCCTTCTTCACAGAGGGTGATCTCGCCGCTCGCGCCCTCCCGTCTCCTTCCTACCGCGAGCCGGCTAGGAAGAGACAGCGGGAGCAGAGCGACCCAGCGCCAGGAGATAGGCGAGCTCACGCCGGCCCAGTTCCCGCGTGCCTCGCCCTCTCCCCCGAGGGAACCCTCTCCCGTCCTGTTCTCTCGGCCTGAGCAGCGTCCCTCTGCGGAAGCGAGTGACCTTGTCTCATTCGGTGGAACAGACGACGAGCAAGACGACTCCATGTCTCTTGCGGCTTCCGAAGCAGAAGTGTGGGCTGGCGAATCGGACGATCCCGCCCCCCCGCCTCCCTTGGAGCCCATTGAACATGGCCAGGGCATGGATGCCGAGCTCCTCCGCATCCTATCCAGAGCCGTAGAAGAGCTGGACCTCGACTGGGCCCCACCTGAGGAGCCGTCGCGCAGTCGCCTTGACGAGTGGTTCCTGCCTGGCCGCCGCCAAGCCCCTCGCCAGCGAGCAGCGCCCTTTTTTCCCGAGGTCCACGAGGAGCTGACGAAGTCGTGGCGCGCTCCGTACTCCGCCCGCCTTCATACCACGCACCGCTCCGCCCTCACTGCCGTCGACGGCGCCGAGGAAAAGGGATACGAGCACCTGCCACCCCTTGACGAAGCAGTGGCTGCTCACCTCTGCCCTCCCGCGGCTGTGGGATGGAAAGCTAAGAGGTCACTCCCTTCCAAGCCCTGCCGGACTACTTCCACCTTAGCTGGTCGAGCTTACACTTCGGCAGGACAGGCCGCTTCTCGCTACACTCCATGGCCATATTCCAAGTCTTCCAGGCCAAGCTCCTCCCGCTCTCTGGACGAGTCTGGGATTGACGCGCCGGCTTTCAAGGACCTTCGCAGCGCTGCTGACCTTGCCCTGCGAGCCACGAAGGCTACGGCTCAGGCCATCGGCCGTTCCATGGCCAGCCTGGTAGTGTTGGAGCGCCACCTGTGGCTTAACTTGCGGAGATCAAGGACAATGACAAGACGGCCTTCTTAGACGCCCCGGTCTCTCCCTCTGGTCTCTTCGGCCCTGCAGTGGATGGCTTCACTGAACGCTTCACAGCGGCACAGAAATCGTCTCAGGCCATGAGACATTTCCTGCCCAAGCGCTCCAGCTCTGCTTCCAGCCGCCCCAGGACTGCGTCGGCTCAGCAGCACAAGCCCGCTCCACCTGCAGCACCGCAGTCAGCGCCACCTAAGGAGCAGCGCCAGCGCTCGCGCTCTGCCAAGCGCCATCCCTTCCCGAGACGCCAGGGACCCCGGCCCAAGATTGTGCTGCACCCGGTGCCTCCGAAGTCATCCTGATCTGCCAGGAAGGAAGAGGATGGGGAATCGCCCCGTCACGACTGGACCACCCCAAAAGCTCCCACGAACACTTTCCCCTCCGCCTCGTTTAAATCCGGGCGTGGGAAACATGTTTCAAGTGACAACTGGGCCCACAACTGTTGCGCCCACTCCAAACGCCGTTTTCACGGCGAACAAATTTTTATATCATCTAAAAGAGAGCAAATTTCCTCTTCCGCTACTCTCGGTGTACAACCCCCTCAGCGGCGGTCTGTCACACGATATCATTCAACCCCTTGCCACTCGGGCCGAGGCTTGGCAGGCCATCCCCGATGTGTCAGATTGGGTCATGGGGATCGTAACTCAGGGTTACTCGCTCCAGTTTGCACGCCGGCCCCTCGCTTCGGCGGGGTGCTTCAAACTTTGGTCAATCCGGACGACGCCCATGTCCTCCGGAGCCGAAGTCATGACGTTGCTAGAAAAGGAGCTGTGGAAATAGTTCCCCCCGCGGAAAGCGAGTCAGGCTTCTACAGCCGCTATTTTCTGGTCCCCAAGAAAGATGGTGGTCTCAGACCCATCCTGGATCTCAGACTTTTGAATCATTCCCTCATGAGACGGAAGTTCAAAATGCTGACACTGAAACAGATCCTCGCGCACATCTGCCCCGAGGACTGGTTCTGCTCGCTGGACCTGAAGGATGCGTATTTTCACATCCAGATAGCCCCTCGTGACAGACGATTCTTGAGATTCGCATACGAGGGAGTGACATACCAATATACGGTCCTGCCCTTCGGGCTGTCTCTGGCTCCTCGCACTTTCACCAAGTGCATGGACGCGGCACTTTCCCCTCTCAGACAGGCGGGAATCCGAGTCCTGAATTATCTCGACGACTGGCTCATTCTAGCCCGTTCGCGAGTCGAGCTGGAACACCACAGATCCGTGCTCCTCAGCCATTTACAATGCCTGGGTCTCAGGGTCAACGCAACCAAGAGCTTGCTGTGCCCCACTCAACGAATATCGTTTCTGGGAGCAGTTTTCGACTCAGTCCATATGACGGCAGTAGTCTCGCCAGAGCGCGCTCTGACGATTCAGCAGCTCACAGCCTCAGTCAAGAACAGAGCCTGCCTCCCTCTGAAGTTTTTCAGAGGCTGCTAGGGCTAATGGCTTCCGCCTCTCCGGTACTACAGCTCGGCCTTCTTCGGATGCGGCCTCTTCAGTACTGGTTGAAGTTCCGGGTTCCTCCCAGCGCTTGGCGGCACGGCCGCCTTCGCCTCAAGGTCAATCAGGCCTGTCTTCTAGCCCTGAAACCTTGGACGAACCCTGTATGGTTCAAGCGCGGAGTGCCCTTACAGGCGGTCTCACGAAGGACGGTGCTAGCAACAGACGCCTCCAACTCGGGTTGGGGCGCTGTGTGCGACGGCAGACCGGCCTTCGGCTCATGGAGCCAAGAGGAAAGCCTTCTGCACATCAACTGTCTAGAGATGCTAGCAGTGATGAAGGCCCTTCAGTTCTTTCAGGCTCATTTGACAGGGCGTCACGTTCTAGTCCAATCGGACAGTATGACAGTGGTGTCATATTTAAACCACCAGGGCGGTCTCTCGTCCAGCCGCTTATGCGCTCTGGCGAAACGTCTACTGGAATGGGCTCTTCCGAGGCTTCAGTCGCTCAGAGCGACTCATGTTCCTGGCAGGAACAATCTGGGTGCAGATATGCTGTCACGGAGCAACGTCCCCTCCGACGAGTGGACGCTCCATCCCCAGGTTGTCCTCAGGATTTGGGAGCTCTTCGGGAAGGCAAAGATAGACCTCTTCGCCTCAGAAGACAACTCTCATTGCCCAACATTTTTCTCGAAGGAGGTCGACGCTCTGGCCCATTCATGGCCCAGCACGCTCCTTTACGCTTTTCCTCCGATCGCCCTGATCCCTCAGGTCATCAGGCGCATCAGAGAAGACCAACACAGAGTCCTTCTAGTGGCCCCGCTCTGGAGGAACCAGATTTGGTCCTCGGAGCTGTTCAAGCTCTCTCTGAGAGCCCCGTGGCCGATCCCCCTGAGGACGGGACCTCCTCTCTCAGGCGAACAGGGCAATCTGGCACCCACAGCCGGAGCTCTGGGCTCTGCACCTCTGGTCCCTCGATGGGAGCCTACTAACCTCCCCAGGGACGTCCTAAATACCATTTCTCAGGCTAGAGCGCCGTCCACGAGACGACTCTGCGAACAGAAATGTTCGTTATTTACTGACTGGTGTTCGTCACGCAACATAGACCCAATGGAGAGTGACGTATCTTCTATACTGTCTTTCCTCCAAGAACGCTTGGAAATGGGGCGCACCCCTTCCACGCTCAAGGTTTACGTAGCAGCCATTGCAGCGTTCCATGCTCCTATTGCTGGCCAATCAGTGGGACGAAACGGACTTGTCATCCGTTTCCTGAGGGGCGCTAGGCGATTGAATCCCCTCGCCCCCTCACCGTTCCCTCCTGGGACCTGTCTTTGGTCCTCAGGGCCTTAACAGGAGCCCCATTTGAACCAATGGGCTCAGTCGACCTCAGGCCATTGACGCTAAAAACCGCCTTGCTGTTAGCACTGGCCTCGGTTAAGCGTGTTGGCGATTTGCAGGCCCTCTCTGTGAGCCCTGCATGCCTCGAGTTCGGGCCTGGAGACTCTAAGGTCGTTCTGAAACCCAGGCATGGCTACGTCCCTAAGGTGCTCTCAACGCCGTTTAGAGCTCAGGTCATCTCGCTCTCTGCTCTGCCCCTTCGACGGAAGAGCAAGGGCTGGAGTTACTCTGCCCTGTCAGGGCATTGAGGACCTACATAGAGCGATCGCAGTCTTTCAGACAGTCAGATCAGCTCTTTGTCTGTTTTGGAGGCCGCACCAAAGGATCTCCGGTCTCAAAACAGCGCATTTCTCGTTGGATAGTGGACGCTATTACGCTGTGCTACTCCTCACTGGGAGCCAAATGCCCCATAGGAGTCAGAGCCCACTCCACTAGAGGGATGGCCTCCTCATGGGCTTGGTCCAACGGAGTTTCCATCCAAGACATCTGTGTGGCGGCCGGCTGGTCTTCGCCGTCCACCTTTGTCAGGTTTTACCATCTCGATGTCCCGACCTTACAGGCTCGAGTCCTTTCAGTGTGATTAGCGGCCTCAGATGAGCTCCGCCTCACGCTATCATGGAAATAAATTTCCTCTAGAAGTGTAACGCAAGGGTTCGGTAAGGGCTTGCCCTCTCGCTTGTCTCTTGGGCCCCCTCTCAGGTGCCCAAGCTTCAAGCTATATCGTTCCCAGCCGTGGCACGGCGTGGTTGAATTCGTTCCCCATACGCAGTACGAGTGAAGTATCGAAAGGGAACGTGCTCGGTTCTGCGTAACCTCGGTTCCCTGAGATACGGAACGAGTACTGCGATACTTGCCGTGCCACGAGGCTGCGGCTCAGGGTCGTCGCTTCAGTCGAATGACACTGAAATCCTATGGCGAAACGCCTGCTTATATAGCCCTTAACCCCGCCCATTTCGGCGGGAATATTCGCGCGCTTTGTCGCCATAGGCCGCGCAGCTATGCCGCGCCGTCATTGGTTCAACAACTTGTCTATGAGTGAACCAATGACGGTGCAGTTACACTGCGTTATTGAAAAAGGCTTCAGCAGCGGGGAAAAAGGGAGACCTTTCCCCATACGCAGTACTCGTTCCGTATCTCAGGGAACCGAGGTTCCCGTTAAAGGATTGTTACGCTGCAATAATTAGGTCGGCCGGAACCGAGAACATTTCCTATAACACTAGATATACCTGTACATCAGAACAAGAATGGCATCTACGCTAATATCTGTCTCTCTGCTTATCCTGAGGTTTGCCGGGTGCTGGATCCAGGCCGTATCCAGGTCAGATGGAGAACCTGCGTCTGGACCTGACTACAACGTAGCCCATGATCCCCGTATCCGCTTACATATATTTATATATAATCGATTTTTAATCTCTATAATAAAAATGTACAATTCAGATTTTGATCTCCATATACATTTACATATATATATCTTCCAAGGGGTTTTTTCCCTCCTAGGACTTGTTTCCCAGTGCTAGAGCGCGGGGTTTTTCTCCTAGGGGGTTTTCCCCACCCTGGAAGTCAGCCGACATTGGCTTAATGTAGCACCATCTTGTATATGTTACATATTACCACGCTTGTTTGTACAGTTTTAACCACTTCCCTTTTTTTTTTTTTTTTTCTGTGCTTCTAATATGTAAAGCTGCTTTGAAACGATTACCAATTGTAAAAGCGCTATATAAATAAATTTGACTTGACTGACTTGACGTTAGTAACCGAGTACGATTTCTCTTGCATGGGCATTTTCCTAATGCTGTTAACACCTCTCATGACCTTCTGCTCATCACACATTTAACCCATACATCTGCATACAGATATTTGATTTCTCCTGGTTTGATATATTTGATTTCTGATGTGCAAGTAGTATAGTTGTCAGCTATATATGCACTCCAAAAAATGCTGGGTTAAAAACTGAAAATGGACAAACCCAGCAATTGGGTTGTTTTAACCCAGCGGTTGGGTTAAATGTTTGCCCAACCTGCTGGGTAGTTTTATTTAATTCAACTATTGTTTAAAAAATTACTGTATTGCTTAATTAAAATGAACCCAAAGTATGTTGGAAATGAACATTTATTAATGTTCAATGAATAATTATTAAACAATAAACATTTATTAAATTGCTTATGAATAAATTTATATTAATAAACTATTTAACTATTAAATTTATATTCATAAAATATTAAAGCTTATTAATAAACATTCACCTTTTGTCTATTATTGTTGCCTATAATTGCATCTGATTTTTAATTTCCCAACTATTTTGGGTTCATTTTAAGCTAGCCATATAGCAATTTTTAAATAATAGTTGGTTTAAATAAAACTACCCAGCAGGTTGGGCAAACATTTAACCCAACTGCTGCGTTAAAACAACCCAATCGCTGGGTTTGTCCATTTTCAACCCAACTTGGGTTGTTTTTATATATAATAGAAAAAAAATAGATATATAATGAAAAAAATAGAAAATATAGCTGCAACCAGCAATTAACGGAGTTCAAGTGTTTTAAGACCTTTAAGCACACACAAAAAAGGCTTTTTTTAAATTTTTTTTTTATTTAGTAAGCCTGTAACCATCTCGATCATAGATGGAAAAGACCATTTACAGCCAATACAGGCAATTTACCATAGGAAATATGTGTTTTTTAAAGCTTTTTAACAGTTATTAAGGTTGAGCCAAAAACCTAGGACTAGTTCACCAAAGTTGGTTTTTGAAATATTCTCCAATATTTATCGATTCGATGGACAGAGTCACTTTGAACATTTTGGCGGCCCTTAGAGACCGTGAAAGGAAATTTCAACTTTTTTTTTTTTTTTTGGACAATTATTGCCAATCAGTCTCTGGAGAATCTCGCTGCACTGGTTTGGTTCTAATCAGGCCAAAAACCTAGGACTAGTTTGCAAAAGTACGTTTTTCAAAAAATCAAAAATGCCCTGCAAATTTCGCCCAAATCAGAGGCATGCATTTTGTCTGTCTTGAGCCAAGGATTCCAACAATATAAGACACTTGAGCCTTCACGTAACAGTTCGGGGGTTATGAGACATTTTATACTTTTGATCGCTATAGCGCCCCCATCAGGCCGATCGGGGCAAGCCTTGATGATGTTGTAGGCAATGTACTACCAGCCCTCAAAGTTTAGTCTCTACAACTTAGAGTTTGGTCTGCCTGATCACTTTAATGGGAGAATGCTGATCCTTGGAAAATGTAACAATTATAATAGGATTTCAGCGCTACATGCTTGAACACCTAATAACACAATCACACAACATATTTGTTCTGATTAAGATTTCCATCTTTTTAATCCAGTATCATTTGGCTTGGCTCCATTTTGAAAACTTATAGCAAAGTAGAGCACGAAATGTTCTTTTTATCATGATCCATTAAGTTTAATTGAAATTGAGGTTTAAATAAGATAATAATTTTATTCCATTTTAAATTGAATTCAATGCAGATTACAATTCTGCATTTACAGCTACACTGTAAAACATAAAGTTGATATAAATTCACCATGATGCATTGGCAATGTCTCAAGCATTATGGGATGGCATTGGTGCCTGGAGATATAACTTATGACTGTGTATTTCATTAAGCGATATTGTCTTGAACTAACAAAATCTTTTGGTAACACTTTATAATAACTGCACGTTATAGTTAAGCATTAGTAAATAGTCAATTCATCATTTATAAAGCATTAATAGACATTAGACATAACAAATCATTTATAGCTGTATTTATAAACTGCTAATGTATATTAATGCTTTATAAATGATGAATTTATTATTTACTAATGCTTAACTAATGCCTAACTAATGCTTCATAGTGTGAGTTATTCTAAAGTGTTACCAATCTTCTTTTTTTTTCCTATTTACCTTAAAATGTACAGATAACCACCAAACAGGTTAAAAAAAAAATGAAATCACATGAGGGATCAGAGTTGCCTATTCATAAAACATGGTCAATTCTCAATAATAAAAAAGATGCACAGGGTCACACACAAAGACAAAGCTTCATCAGCCCATGGATAACACTAAAATAACCCAGTAAACATTAACAAAACATCAAGCCATCTAACGTACATTACTGATAACAATGAATTATTTATATATAAATAAAAATAAACAAAACTATTTGAATGAAATGTAATCATATGTGATGTCCAAGTTTTTTCACTGTAAACAATTTGGTAATTAATAGTTTTTTTCTATCAAAAATGATAAAATTGAATGAATTTTACAGTACAATTACATATAATGTGATATTAAACCACAGTTTGTTGTATATAGGCTATCTTTAATCAGTAGGCTAAAGTTAATCAATTAACAGATTTAACTGCAACACTTAACCATTTTTTTTTTCATTAAATTGCATTTTTTTTTTTTTTTAAATGTACCTCAATTCAATTCTGAAGTGTGCACAACCCTGTAGTGGAGACAGTTGGTTTGTCGTAAACACCTTGTGTCTTGCTTAAGCAGTTCTTTCACCCCGAATCACTGCAGCATTAGATCCACGACTACAGCATCAGGAGAATTATGCCTTTACAGTTGACTCAATAAATCAGTGAACAAGCCCAGGTGTCCATCCGTCATAACATATCATCTCTCCTCATTCTACCCTACCTTCTCTATTTCCCTCACTCTATTCCCTGTCTCTTCAGGCCTCATCATGGTGGAAGAGGCAATTGTTTTTACAAACACCTCTGCTATTTGAGGCCGAGCGGCTCTCGCCCCTTCCTCCTCTCGGTGCATGTCATCGACAAGACTGACAGCTAATGATGAAATACAAGCAAGTGATTTCTCGCCACCCGTCAGTGTGCGAGAGTCCTAAGACCCCGTGGTGCGGCGCTGGAACAGATGTGCAGGAAGATTTGTTACAGCTCGTAACTTGTCCACTGCCTCAGGCCGCGAGCTCTGAGAGTCAGCATTCCCTCCCACAACCCCCTGCGAGCGAGCACTTTTTCTTTATAGAGTGCTGAACGTGTGGGCTGACACTGTACTGACTGGCAGCGGCATACGGGACCAACTCCACCTCTGGGATTACATGTGGAGAACGAGAGACAAGCACGTTGAATGTAACACAAATCCATTTAATGAAACAACAAGGCTACCATATGCTCCGAGAACATATGAGGTACATGATTTGCCATCATTATTACATAAACGCCAGTTAAAAGAGCACTGAGACAAAACAAATTGTAGAATTATATATATGACTCTGTTAAAGGGGACCTATAATGCCCCTTTTACATGAATTAATATAATATTAATACAAGATTTAATATCAATACAATAATATTATTATAACTTGTAAAATTTGCCCCTATTTGGGTGTGAGCAAAAACGCGCCGCTTTTGTGTGTGTCCCTTTAAATGCAAATGAGCTGCTGCTCCCGGCCCACTTTCCAGAAGAGGGCGGAGCTTTAACAGCTCAACAACAACAAAGCTGGAGAATCTCACACAGCCAAAATGAGGAAAGTGTTCAGCCTTACATTGTTCAAACCGGAGTCGACACTGATGGAGAGACTCAGGAAGAAGTTACAACTTTTAGACGTTTCTGAATGGATAAATTTATGTAGTTGCTGTGGAGTTGATTCAACTCGTCGACTAGCATGTGCCGTCGTGTTCATCTTAAAATGAAGGCATGGGCAACAACACTCAACAACTCTTTATCTTCTCACCCCATTTGCCGGCGGCAGGGTTTATGTAAATGTTGGGGTTTGTGATGTCACCAACCCAAGAAGAAGCTCGTTGTAGTCCCTACCAGAAATTTGCTGTAGCCGTTAAAAAGCGATTTCTGTAAAAGAAAATATCTCCCTTTGCATTGAACTTTGAGCGTCATAACTTTGCAGATGTTGTTTATGCTCAAACAGCAACATTACACACTAACTAAAGTTAAAAAAGTGAAATCATAATCAAGGACCCCTATGTTACATTTTTTAACTGTTAAAATGTTTTTGTTACTAAGGCCCCGATATAAATTGAAGAACTGGTGTGATGTAATTTCTAACAAAATAAGGCCAAAACAAAGTTTGTTTGCAGTTCAATTTGGGAGTTTGAAAGGCAACAAGGCATTTCCTAATCCAATGTAAAGCCCTGGGTATACTTTTTTGTTTTCTTTTACGCGTACGCTAGTGTACACACACAGTCGAATGCACAGCCTTGCAAAGTATACTTCATTTGAACAAAGGTGTTCGATGCATGTGCAGTTTCGAGCAATGTCTCGCCATGAGTAAACACCTTTGTATTCTTTCATGCTAGAGTTGAACAAATGAGGGTACTTTCTAACCTCTTCACACAATCTCTCATCTATGTAGGCCTCCATCGTCGCTGTAGCTTGCATGCGTTCTGGTCTGTTCTGTTTATGCAGTTTTTCTTTGACTACCTTGTGAATCGACGCCCCCAGGGCACGGTTGCCACCTTGTGGATATACTAAAAAAAATTAAATACACATGTGCGTACAATTGCGCATGGTTAAAAAAATCCAGCGGTGTACACGCGTACTCTTCTAATGACGAATTTCGCATTGCGCACAATACGCATAAAAACACCAGATATACATAAACCACACTATGTGTTAACAAGAATGACAGAAAACTTAATATATACTTAAATATATGCAAAGGGCTAATGAGGAAACCAAACAAGACGTGCAAATCAGAGGTATCTACAGTAACTAAACAGAGCGGCGAAACAGGAACAAACGGAAACAAAACAGAATTTCAAAATATGAGTCCACATGACATACTGTTTACTATATAGTGCATAAAACAAATTGGATGTAATGTTATTTCTTTCACTTGATAAATGGTTAATAATTATTACAAATAAAAGAATAAATGAACATTATTACATTGTTCTTTTAATACCTGAAATATTTGGACATTTACCATTTAATTTTAGATGTTGGTGTATAAACTACAGTATCAGGTTAATCAGATATCTGTATGCTATGCTTGTATAGGCTAACTATGACAGGCATTAAAGGTCATTAAACGTTCTTTAAGTTAATACACTGTAAAAAAAGATTGGATGATTTAAATTAAAAAAGAAAGTTTCCTGGTTGCCTTGAAAATGTTGAGTTAATACAATAAAGGCGATTGATTTAATCAACAGATTAAATCAACACATTCATTTTTGAAGTCGATTTGACAAAAGAAAAAAATGTTGTGATAAATCATGAAAATATTTTTTTTACAGTGTATCAGTCTAATGAAGACTTGATTTTTCACAACACCGGTTGATTACCTATAAAATTGTTTTATCCCATGTGTCAAAAATTAGTGAAGTGCAATAATAATATTTCCTGAATATTTCATATTAAGACTGCATTTTATTCCTCTGTGAGGGGCAAATAAGGGTTTCCATATGTAGTAGTATGCTAGACACGTGCACTTCTGTCAATTTGTTATTCTGAAATACAGGCAGACGTCAATACCAGCTATGCGGCCACGGCTGAATCAAGAGTGTGTCTGTGCTGTACACAGAACCCAGCAAATGAATTGGTTTTGGTGGAGGCAGCTCTCAAGTTGGATTTCTCTTCCATGCTTCACTTCTGCGGTGTGTGTTAATATTCTGTGTTGAGTCTGCATGAGGGGAAAGGCCAACTGGCTTTATTCCCTTGGTTAAGTGCACAATTCAGCGCCGAATTTCGAACATTATTGTGACAGAGACTGACTCACTTCAATGAGATAACTGTAATTTTGTGCGCCATGTCTTCCAAGTACCACAGAGCTGATTTTAATAAATAAATAAATAAATATATATATATATATATATATATATATATATATATATATATATATATATATATATATATATATATATATATATATTTTATTTTATTTTTTTTTTATTTTTTTTTTTAATACACATTTATGAATTTGACTTGCTACCTAACCTAACAAACCACTAATTTATTTGTAATTCAGAGGTCAGCTAAGACACGCCAAACATTTTCAGAAGAATTTAAGAAGATATTTCCCTTGCTCTTTTTCAGCCATCAATTACAATTCAAGAAACCACTTAACATACCCATTTGAGGTTGAAATTTATGTTTTTTTCCTCTGTGTACACCAAAGATTCTTTCAAAGATGGAGTGAACTTTAAAAATGTTAAAACCAGACCTCATCTTCCAATGACAAATTTTCTCCTGCTCCTGTAATATGAGACATATTGAAGTCATGGAGAGGAAATCTTGAGCCAAAATGACTAGTGTTTATTATTTTGAGGAAAGACATTAAATAAATAAATAAATAAATAAATAATACTTTAATATAAAAAAGCTCCTCATTCCTGAGTGGAATGTTCATAACTTACACAATGGTATTGACAAGGATAATGCATTAAATTTGTTTATTTTCAAAAAAATGCTGAAAAAAAAAAATGGGAACGCTAATGGTTAGCTATCTACAAGTGCTATATTATATACTGTGGACCCTCTCATTTATAACCCCAATAAAACGTAATGACAGTCATAATATGTGTAAATAATGCTTTTTAACTTGTTAAAAATTATTGACACTGATTAAGATGTGTATTCAATCTAAAAGGAAAAAAAATATATTGGATTTTACTTAATGGTCACACATGCAATTTGACACTTCAAGAGTCATTAAAATAAAACACCAGATGTAAATTATTTAAAGTTGTTTTTTTGTTTTTTTTTTGTTTCTTTTGTGAATCAGATTTTGATGAAAAAAAAAAAAAAAAATTGGTTACACTTTATTTCCATGGTCTACTTTAGATATTCTACTAAATATAAGTAACTTTGCAACAATAGCTTTGATTAAAGTAGTAAACTGTAGTATACTGTTAGGTTATGTGTTTGGGTTAGTAGAAAGTTGACATGTAGTTAGTTGCAAAGTTACTTAAAGTAGTAGAATATCTGGTCCCACTTTATATTAATTAGCACACAGAAAAAGAGCGAGAGAGAAAGATGATGGCTATATCTATCTATCTATCTATCCCACAAGTCTCTGAGGTGATGAAACTTAAAATGCTCCAAGAAGTAAGAAGCTGTGGTAACCATTTGTAAATTGAATATGTCTGGTTTCTGGTGTCATCAGCTTCCAGTTATTTTTAGCTGTACAAAAACAGCTCATTATACTGTTTAATACTGCAAACCGGTATTTCTTACTATATTTTTTAATGTATTGTCATTTTTATAAACTGTGCAGTAAACGGTAAAAATATTTGCTCTACAAACCATTGTTATTCACCTAGTTATTTACTTATAGTAAATAAGGTGGACTTATGATAGCTGCCTGAATCATAATCATGTTCGCTGTTGGCCCCCGGACTGAGCCTGGTTTCTCCCAAGGTTTTTTTTTTTGTTTTTTTTCTCCATTTTAACACCTGTTTGCCACCTGATGTCACCTGTTGGAGTTTGGATTCCTTGCCGCTGTCGCCTTTGGCTTGCTTAGTTAGGGACACTTGATATTTGATATTCAACAGTGTTTTGATCTGCCTGCATCGACACCATTGTATGTGAACTGAACTGAGCTGGATGATGACAACACTGTTTTACTCCAGTGCTGATATAGATAAATTAACTAAATTAATAACTATCGATGCTTAAAACAGAATGAATCAATACTGAATTTACTTAAGCTGGACAATAACGTAATTGAATTATTTACCAGTTATCACTGTAACAACATGTTCTCCAACCAATACGCCTATATAGGTCGTTTGTGACTTACTTGAAATACGACCCATAGGAGCATTTACTAAAGTTGCGCCCTTATCGACAACAAGACACTTTCATTTTAATCCATTGCTTTATTTTATCTGTGTCATATTTCGGGTTTTGCGTAGCTCAATTGGCAGAGCATTGCAATATATAACAATATGCGATCATGCGATCGTAGGTTTGATCCCAGGGAACGCATGTGCTCATAAAGTGTATTTGCACTATAAATCACTAAGGGTAGGTTTAGGGTGGGGTAGGTGTAGTCGTTAATAAAACAATGAGTTTTGCTAAATGGAAATAGGACAAATGGTGTAAAAAGTCCACACATTGAATTTAAATCAACATGCATTTTGATTGGTAATGACAGATACGTCATTTCATGTCGACAGACTTAACACGACACTGTCATTATTTTTACGCTGCTAGAGGGCGCATGACTTTAAAACGAAAATATAAGTCGTAATAAAGTCATTGAAAAACGACATATAGGGTCGTTGTAAAAAGCGCTAAATAAATAAATAAAGGTGACTTGACTTGGATTGCATGGAGGATGTTACACTGTGACATACAGAGAGGATTATTCTAATTTTGTAAATCACCAGATTTTATTTTGTTTTGTATTTTTGTTTTCAATTTCAGTTTAGTTCTAGATGCATAAATAGTCTATAATTCTATCTATATATATAAATCTTTCTTGCATGTTGTCTGTACGTTTTTGTTATTTTTGGAAGAATAATTAAATCAGACCATATGTTTTGATTGATTGACTGATTTTGTTTTACATCAAAGAATAACATTTTCAGTTGTGCTTCTTAAAGTCACATTTTTTAATTTCTATTTTAGTTCATGCAAATATTTTTCCACATGGTCATAATAGTTTTTGTTTATGACAATAAGCATGATGAGGGTTTCGTCATGTCAGAATTTAAGAGTCTATGTTATTTTAAGATTATATGTGTGTTTTTTTTTTTTTTTTGTGTTTTTTTCCCAACAGTTCAGCCTTCATTTGGACGATGTATGCACATATATGGAGTTTTCTGTAGTTGAAAAGGGAGTTGTATCCTCCAATGGTTTGATTAGTAGAGCAAGAGATATTCCACAGCATGACTCACCTCACAAAACCGCATTTAGCATCAAACAACTGGAAAACTCACTGGATACGGTTTAAAATGGGGACCTAACAGTTATTTTATTACACTTAATTAATGTTCCTACCTTTGGAAAAGAAGCTGAACAATTGCTGAACAAGCTCCATTACCAAATTCTGCATATTGCAAGGTATAAAAATCTTTTTCGTTCATTCCTTTTTGTTTGCATAGTTTGAGAACTAGGTCATACATCCTTGTGAAACTGTCAGATAGGCTGTCCCAAAAGCCCATGACTGGTCAAAAGATAGGATTTCCTCAGGGAACACTTTGTGACCTGATTCTTTCACAAGCATATCTTCAACATCGAGATCTGTGTCCTAAAGATGCCCTCAATGAGATCAGCCAATGGTTCCAAGAACAGGCACCAACACCACATGATGCAGATATAAGAGCAGATATTTTATCAGTTCTCCACTTTAACGGTCTGTAATCAGTTACATAAAATATCAAAACACACAAACTGCATCTTTTATGAATGCTACTTTTGTGAATGTTTCATTTAGTTTAAAAAAAAAAAAAAAAAAAAAGATTTTCTGTTGCATCGCACATTTGAGTGGAACAAAACTGCATTGACAAACAGTTCTCTTTGCATTCACACTGTCGGTGAAATGGTTTCAGTAATCAGTCCACTTTCAATTCACACTGAATGCAAAGTTATCATGGCTCTTTTTTTCACTCAGTTCACATTTTGGCCCACTTCAAGATAATTTTGTTTGGCTCTTTAATGAGTAACCAAATATTTAAACATCCTGATTTTGGTTTGCTTTAAAGGGCTCTGAGTTCACTTCCTGTCAACCAGTGCTCAGACCCCAGAAATAAACCACATTTGTGTTCACAAAATAAATGATACAGATGTTATAAATTCTTACTTTTCACTGTCAGAGGCATCTTCGGATTCCTCCAGTCTTCTCATTGACTTACTGTGTCCGACAATCCTGAAGGGAGTAATTATCTGTTACAAACAAACTCTCATCATCCCAGCAGTAAACAAATTCCTCATGGTAACGAATGCTGTACCTTTAACAAACTCATACACTAATAATAGGAAGTGCTCTATGCATACCATGAGAGCTTTTTCTATTCTTTTGAGGTTAATTTAATTTGTTTTCTACCAGGAAAGAAAGAAAGAAAGAAAGAAAGAAAGAAAGAAAGAAAGAAAGAAAGAAAGAAAGAAAGAAAGAAAGAAAGAAAGAAAGAAAGAAAGAAAGAAAGAAAGAAAGAAAGAAAGACATGCACAGGTGAAATTAACTTTTTTCTGCTCTCAAGTGCAATAGCACCACTGGAACTGGAAAAACAAAGCCAGGTGGCATATTGTTGTATTCGTGGATTTGCTTTTTTAGTTCTAAACGTTCTTTTAGAGCAGAGTCTGTCTATCTTGCTATGGAAGATATAAAGTGTTAAAACCCAATTACTGCCTAACGAGTAACAGCATATGTCAAGTGTCAGATATTATATACTTGTGCGAACCACACAAATAACTTGACTGTCACCTGCTGCAGATTCTAATATTAACATGTTGCTAAGCTAACAAGTTGACACTATTCCTGCCTTCAAGGGCACCTGGAAAACACGTACCTCTGTGTCGTATTCATTATTACGACATGCCACGCATTCAAGTTGGAAACAGAAGTAGCATAAACAAAACAAAATAATTATATTGTGAACAATAAACCAAAATAACTACATCTGCAATTTCAATGATGAAAAATTTATTTATATCTGTCATGAATGTGGCTCCCACGGTTCATCCTCCGGACCACCGGAGGGAGCCATCACCGGAATATTGATTCAACTGATTCGGACTCCATTTCCCATAGGCCCTCATTCCTGGGACTGATTGCGCTTACACCTGCACTGCATCACTCACACACTATTTAAAACACACACACGTTCAACATGAAGTCTTGATTTGCTATGGTGATTGTTTCTGAGCGTTTATTGTGGACTGCCTTCTCGTTATTATCTGGACTGTTTATCCCTGCTGAACCTTTGCCAGCTACCTCGATCCTTGCCTGTATCCTGATCTGTGTTTGTTCGCCGCCTGTCTCAACAACTTGCCTGTGACTCGATTCAGATCCTCTGCTGCCAGCCTCGAACTTTGCATGTCTTTGATTACGGTACTGCCTTGCCCTTGTCTGTATACTGCTATGTTTTAATAAAGCTGCAAATGGATCCACTTTCCACTGACCCTTCATTACAATATTGCGTGTATCAAAATCTAAAACAATAAAAGTTTGATTAGCAGTTAGAAGAGTGATTGACTTTATACTTATTGTCAGCTGTTCCATGCATCACACCTTTACCATTATTGAATTACAGCATGTAAAATTAAAATAACTTGAATGATTCATTATAATTCACTACAGACCTGCTTTCCACTCACTGATCTCTCTATATAGATTATAGATAACGTCACAACTCGGCAACTTGTGTAGAATCTAAATTCAGCGTTCCACACTGGTAAATATGACTTTAATTGACCATTCATTTACTCAGAACTTGTAATTACAATATTTATGACTCCACATGAAGGATATAGTCACACAAAAAAAAAAATAAATAATAATAATTACTGAAAAAAATGTACTACTAATACACAGCAAATGTAGGGCACCAACTACCAAGGGGGCACCAAACGTCTTGGCTACTATCCCTCGTTCCCTGATGGAAGGAATGGAGACTTTATGTCAGCTGACAAATGAGGTCTCTCTTGGGAGCCCCAATTACCTCTAAATAAAAATAAATAAATAAATAAATAAATAAAATAGCCAATGGAATAGGTAAGTGGAATTTGCATGTCAAGCCACTACCCCGCACATACTGGTATATAAGATGGTGGCACACATCCACTCATTAGGTTTATGCTGAGGAAATGAGACGGTGTCTCAGCCATTCAGCGGGGTAGTCCAGGGTTGTGGCAGGAGGGACATAACATCTCTGTTCCCTCCATCAGGAAACAAGGGTTATGATACCAATCTGTCAGTCACTACGATGTAATGACGACTGACAAATGGGGTCCTAATGGAAAGCGCCACAACCTATGAACTGTGTTACAAGTGTTGGCAAAGCAGATTCTGGCAAGCTGTAACATGCCCTTTTGGCAACTGCTGTCGCTAAGTCGTAACCTACCCAGCGCCCCACATAAGCCTGGAAACTTAGTCCTCCATGCCTAATGGGGTGAATGAGACAGGGCTTACTATGGAGACGGTCGTTAGCTGCTGTATTTTACTGAAGAGTGTTTCGGCTCTCTCCCCTAGTGAGACGCTGAGCCTGTCTTACCACACTTTACCTGTTTGTACCGAACACAAGGGAAGAATCTGTCTCATCCTGGAGATTGTAGAATCTCGTGACGGGACACCACGACGCAAGGGCTGGTTCTGCATTCCCCGGGGGCAAGTTCACCACCTGGTCCTGAAAAGGAGTGGTGGAAACGTTGGGAATGTATCTAGGCCAGAGTCTCAAGATCATTTAAGAAAAAGCCTGCCCAAATTCAAGGCTTGATTCGCTGATCAAAAATGCCTGCAGGTCCCCCGTCCTGTTGATGGAAGTGAGAGAAGTCAGGAGCACTGTCTTTAGAGACAGAATATTAAGCTCGACTGACTCCAGTGGCTCAAAGGGAGTTCTCTATAGTCCAGAGAGAACCACGGAAAGATCCCAGGAGGGGATTTAGCCTCCTGGTGCCTCTCAGGAACCTGATGACCAGGTTGTGCTTTCCTAACGTCTACTGCAATGTGATATGGGCAGCAACATACACTTTCAAGGTGATCAGGCATCTCTGGGAGTCTTCCCGTCGGGAAAAGCACCACTCAGCGAACAGATTTCACTTCAAAGTAAAACATAAGTTTCTGCATCAGCTTGAAAGGGAGCTTGTGAAGGGCCCGGTTCAAGACTCCCAGATCCAAAATCGGGCATAACCCACCGCCTCTCTGGGTTATGATGAAGTAAGAGCTCTAAAACCCTGACTCCATCTGGGCTGGAGGGACAGGCTCTATTGCGTACTTCACCAGCACAACCTCTGTGCGCAAGACAGGGGTGTCTTTGCATGCAACAGAGGTAAACAGGATGCTGCTGAGTCTGGGGGATGCCTGGTGAACTGAATCGCATAGGCAAGTCTGATTGTCTGAATGAGCTAGTGGGACAGGCTGGGAAGCACTGACCAGGCTCCCAGGCTCAGTGTGAGTGGCACCAGAGGAACAACTGATGGATAGAGATGCGTGAGGAAGCAGCATGTCCTCAAAACTCAACTACTTGGCTTGCGGTGAATGGGGGGTTGAGGCAGGGAGTGAGGAAGCATAGGGCCGCTCACTGCCAGACCGCATCTGGTATGACCCAGAGACTGAGGAAACTGCTCTTTTATTGAAAATGTGGTGGAACAGAAATAAACTCTTTTGAACAAAACTGAAGATTCTCTGCCTGGCCCTCCTCTCAGGGAAGGAGTGGTGCGATCACCACCTTCTGGTTCAGAGCAACTCCCTTCATCAGAGCTGTGCACTGGGATTGAATGGCGATACACCGCTTAATGCGTTCTTTCTTCCAGCAAGAGAGATCTCCTCTGTTGCAAGATCTTTTGTGAATGAATGCTCTTTTAGAGACGATTGGAAAGAGTGATCGATGCACGCAACCACTTGGCTCTGAAGCAAAAATCGAATGAGTGGATGTGTGCTGCCTAATATATGTGTACAGTATGTACAGGGAGTGGCTTGGCATGCAAATTCCACTCGCCCATTTTTCTAAAACTCTGAAGCTCCCAAGTGAGACCCCATTTGCCAGTCGACATAACTATGTAGTGACTGACAGATAGGGAACAGTGTTTTTTTTACTTCCTAAATGAGTACACCAGACTCCCAAAGCAGTATCAAAACTGCCACCACAATCAGCAGCCTCTAATCTGGGCAGATGGATATCAGTATCATCCAGTTGACATTGAGTACATAAGTAACTAAGTAGCTGCTGCCTGTTTAACCAAACTTTCAGCACACGTGCACACACACGCACATCCAGAAAAAGCCACTTTCCTCACAGGTGAGGTAAAATACGTAGTGTATCCCCAAGGCTTGGGAATAACTTCTCCATCTGTCAGTCTCAGCTTGACATCAATTTGCAGACGTGTCATACACACATACAGACACACACTACACATCCCTCTAGGAAATATGTGTGGCATTAGTGGGAACGCTGCCTTTATTTAGGCTTTTCACTTTCTCTTACACAGTTCCAGAGTCTGCGAGCCTCTAGCTTGGAGGTCTTTTTCTTCGTGCATTGCATCATGATCTCGTATTAACCCTGCAGAAATTATTTAATACATGACACCCAAACCACAAGCATAGCAAGCACGATGCTTCTCGCTTTCTGCCAATGAACAGGTTGATTTTTAACAACTTTTATTGTGTTGGAAACACACTGCATTGGGGAGTCTACAACTTAGGGTATGTTGATGCATAGGCTGTTTATTTAATGTTTAGAAACCTCTCTCCAAACCATTGCTCATCACTTATTTATGGTGGCTTGTTTGCCTTGTCAAACTGTGGCCTTGCTTCTGGTGCCAGCGTGTGCCCCGTCTAGGTTTTTGCATCTCACAGGGCTAACACATATTAATATTTCACATAGGCAACGCAAACCAGCCCAACATTGCCTTTTGATTGGCAGTAAATATCATTTCTTATTCACATTATTGATGTATTGTTGAGAAGGGCTTGTTGCGCGCAAAATTACTTAACGGCAAAAAGTCCTTCGGATCTTAAATATGATTAAATATTGTGTCAGTTGAGAGATTAGGAACTGCTTTAGCACAGATGTAGTATGAATAAAACAGTGATACAAGGGTAAAGTTTAGTATCTTTTTAATGAAACTAAATAATTACTGTAACCCAGCATGAGTTACAAGCTCATATGAAATAATTATACGAATTTTTCATCAACTGGATTTTATATAACAGAAAATTCCAATACTGGATCCTGATTGGTCATTATATATATATATTTCTACGTTCACTCAAAATACATACTTTTTCCTCTCATCTCATATTATTTCCATCACCATTTTGTGTTTGCTCAACTTTGTGAGTGAGCGCAAAAATTCTTGGAAGAATGCAAAACTTTTGTAAGTGAATGCAAAAGCACTGAAATATGCTTCCTCCCATCTCTTCCATCGCAATGTCCTCTTAGGGGCTCCATCAAAGCTTGCCATGGGGGTGAATTTTATTTTATGATTTGATTAACTTTACCTGTCCTGTATGCCACTATTATCATCCCTCTCACATTTTTGGCTTTCAGCAGGTAAAGTACTTTTTTTTTTCCATGGCCAGACAGCTTATCCTATTTCTATGATGCAGACAGACTGCAGGCAGTGAAGTAAAGCACAGGAAACAGCTAAGAAATAGTTACCAGCAAGGTCACAATTCATTTTCAGTGAGAGGGAAGAGCGGAACGGAGAGCAGTGGAGTCAGTCCTGTGAAACTCCCCATATGGAGCGTGTGTCTGAAAGTCTCCAGGAGAGCACTGCCACCCTGAGCCTATGTAGTAATTTCACAATTCATTTAAAGATTTATTTACTTCATATAGTAATGGGGTTGTGGCTGTTTAGTAACACATGGGAAAGATAGAATGATTTGGACAACGTTTACTGTACATGGTGGCATCCATTGGGGGAAAGTTTGAAAGCTCCAAGGTTTAGGATTTGAGCAGTTATAGTACACTGCAGGAGGAAATCACAGAAGCACTCATCTTAATCAGCCTTTGTGTCAGGACTTGTGTGAGGACAGGAAGTGGTTTATTATGTCTTTGCTGGAGGGCATGCCTTCCCTGCTGATCCACTGCTTTGGCTGTGAAAACATAATTAACCTGGTAGACAAATAAGAGCAAATAATCATGATCTGATAACGTGGCTGTGTAACTTAAACCACACATTTAAAGTGCAGAGCATTCAAACGAAGGACGTGGTTTGGACTAAACCCACAAGACTGCAAGTTGATAAGGAAAGGATGACCTTTAAAAAATAAATTGACAATGACACGGCACATATATTTATTTATGCTTGATACAGTACTGTGCAAAAGTCTTAGGCACATTAGTATTTTCACAAAACAGGTTTTAAGCCAGTTATTTATATATTTTGCTGTATGTGTGTGAGCAGGAAATATCATTTTACATTTCTAAACATTCATTTTGCCATTAATTGTAATAATCCAGTGAGATTTTTGTATGCACAAGGAGGACATTAAATTAAAATATAATATCAATAACCATACTTACGTCATTATGAGTTAAAGGTGTTAAAGAGGATGTTTTGTTTTATACATTTTTGCAATATTACTTGAAACTGTCTTTACTAACTGATAAAAGACTATTTATTAGGTGCACTGAAAGTAATAATATTAATATACATCATCTTTGCACGAGGTAGGGCCTTAAAAACATCAGCCAATCGTTTACGCGATCATCACGTAAACGATTGGCCCTCTGGCTTGTCAATCACTGCCATGACGATCCATGTGAGAGACGCGCGGCTGTGCGCTCCAGTAACTTTCCACACTTCACAGACGCCGCATGCAATGTTTTCGTCAGGAGACAGGAGTAACAACTGCAGATTATGAGTTACCTGCGGTGAGTCCGACATAATGAATCCACTAAGTGTGTTAGCGGCTTTCAGTGTAAGGCCGATTATGAATGTAAATTGATACTTATGACTGATTGCGCTCAAACGCTTACAGTCAGAGCCAGTTGCGTTCAGTCTGCGATTACAGTCGGTGTTCAAATTCCATTGTGAAAGTATATAAATCTGCTTCAGGAGCAGGAAACAATCGCTGTATGTTGAGCACAGTCATAATGTTTTAGCTAGTCGTTAAATGTGTGCCCAGCTTAATAACACAGCGAATGCCGGTGGTAAACACTCGTGTTCCGATACTTGTGCATATATATATATATATATATATATATATATATATATATATATATATATATATATATATATATATATATATATATATATATATATATATATATATCTCCTGGCTATACTAAGCTTTATTATGGTAGGGAATGGGGGTTTGAAGCCCAAAAAAGTGCATTCATCCATCATAAAATCAATCCACACAGGGTAAATAAAGGCCTTCTAAAGCGTAACATACGCAACCATTAAAGATAATGGTTTAAAATACAATAAAAATAATGATAAAGTTGTGTACAAACATATATTCACAATCTAAGGAAAATATTACTATTTTTGTATATTACTCTTTATTTATTATTTCATTAGGTCATGATAACTAATCTGATCATCTAAACTGCCTACTCTCAAGGCTTTTTCTTTTTCAGTTTGACGGACTAATCATCTCATCTGGTGTACATGACAGCGCTGTCACGCTCCCTTACACAGCAGTCTAAACCGCGCCATCTTGTCAGAGCTTGATGATTTGGTAAAATTCATGTAATCTCAGTTCATAGCAATCATAGCAAACCATGTCAGAGCAATTAATGAATTGCATGTATCTATAAGTGATTTTTTCCCTCCTCTATGTGCACATTTTATTTATTTCTTAATATTAATTTAATGGGAGAGTACATTATATTGTTTAAATTAGTTAGTTAAATGTGTCACCACATATCCGAGTGCATACATCAAAGCTACTTTTTGTCGGTCTATAGATTTTTGTTCGATTCTTTGCGTTCAGGCCAGAGATTGTTATCATACTGCACTTATTTTGGATATACTTCACAAAAATGTGAATGAAAGGCATTGTCAGTCCTGCTTATGCTTTCTCACTTGGTGGTCCTGCATCATGCTTGGATTGTATATTTTGTTTACCAAGAGGGCATGAGAAATGACTTCCCCCGAGAATACGGGAGGTCCGCGAGCGGGCGTCAGGCCTCTGCTGGGGAACACTTGACTGCTTCTGCTGACAGGTCACCACAGGACTCGCTCAGTGTGATTGACATGTCAGGAAATGAGCAATCACTCCTGTCCATTTTGCCCTTTAATTGCATGAAATGTGTATGTCGAGACAATGACGTTCTCAGAACACTTTGTCTTTTTTGATACTTGTTGATGTATAAGTTCAACTCTTTAGTATTATCACACCTATAGATCAATACATTTCTTTGACCTTTACAGTCATTCTTCATTACGTGATTACTGGACAAGGAGTGAGACAGATTGCACATCATATAATATGCAATTGTTACCTTAAAGGGGTAATTCACCCAAAAATGAAAATAATGTCATTTATTACTCACCCTTGTGTCGTTCTACACCCGTAAGACCTTCCTTCATACACAAATTAAGATATTGTTGATGAAATTCAATGGCTTGGTGAGGCCTCCAATATCTTAATTTGTGTTTCGAAGATGAACAAAGGTCTTACGGGTTTAAAACATCATGAGGGTGAGTAATAAATGACATTTTCTTTTTTGGGTGAACTAACCCTTTAAAGTGCGATTTCTACCTGATTTAACCAATTAAAAAAAAAAAAAAAATGTTTTGTTAGTATAAATTGATGTATATAAGTTCAATTACATTAATAATTTTGACTTGAATAAAGCCATTTCACTGCTTGTATCACTCCGCTTGAAGCGACTGTCATGGAGGCCGAGCAAATCCACTGTATTTTTTTACAAATACGAACAGTAGTTTTAAGAGTTTTTAGGTGAGAATAAAGTTAAGACCTGAAATATTGACATATTTAATCATGGCACCAATTTTTATTTTATCGCATATTATTTTATGCGAGCTCCAGGCCGTCAGCGGCTGTGCAATGCTCGTGTACCCGCTGAGAACAGCTTAATCTGGGCCAGTGTTTTGGGGATTTACCACTGGCTCTTATAGTGGTTAAACATGAGATATAATCCATTTTGGGTATATAAAACGGGCAATCTTTGGTCTTATTAATCTATGACTTTTTCCTGAGCAAATCGAATTGCGTTATGTTAAATTGAATAATTTAATATTAAGGCTATGCATTATTAAAATCAAAACTTGCATTTGTTAATATTAGTTAATGCACTAAACAAACAATCAGTGACTGTATTCATTTTTTTATTTTTTTTGTAACTAACATTAACAAAGATTAATAAATACTGTAACACGTATTTTTTCATTGTTAGTTCGTGTTAGTTAATACGGTCCCACTTTATATTAAGTGGCCTTAACTACTATGTACTTACATCAAAAAATAAGTACAATGTACTTATTGGGTTCATATTGAATTGCAAAACTCATTTGCAGCTATTGAGGTGGATACGGGTAAGGTTAGGGGAAGCTTTGGTGGTATGGGTAGGTTTAAAGGTAGGGATGGGTCAACAGTGTAATTATAAATGTAATTACTGATTTAATTACAGATGTAATTACATACAGGTGTTTTTAAAATATAAGTACAATGTAATAACATGTATGTACACAATAAGTACATTGTATCAAATGATTAATTTAAATGTAAGTACATAGTAGGTCACTTATTATAAAGTGGGACCGTTAATACATTATAATCCGGCCTCATGTGTTAACATTAAAGTATTACAAGACTTTTTGTTCCATTAATTTCCCAAGCTTAAAGTTCCTTATTTTCAAGTTTTACATGACCTTGGGAACTTCTTGATCACCTTTAAATGATGAATTCAAACAACATAAACATGACCTCATGAGTATTTTTGTGCACCCTCACTTAATGTAAAGGTAAATTCATAATTTTCATCTTTATACCCACATTAATAATTTCCTTGACGCAAACTTGCAACAGCCAGGAGATGTATGAAATACGATATTAGTGAAGTGAAAAGGCACGGTTTCCTGTCTCAGGTGTCTCAATCCTTTCATCAGGCTTTGCTTTCACCACACCAACCCAGAAAGAGACCCACAGCGCTAACGGATTGCCCTGAGGAAAAGGCCAAGCTCCCTTTGGAGGAAATGTGGTCAGGCCAGCTGTTGCCAGGGACAACGGGCTTTTCACATCATCCAAGCCCAAGACGGATGTTAGTGGGATTCCAGGTTTGCTTAGCCTCCGGTCGAATGGGCCTGCAGGGGCTGTGAGAGCCCCCTGCCCAAAAGCTCGTAGATGGATTGGAACGGCCCCAAGATCTGCTGATTGTTTCACACCCAAACACTGTGTGGTCTGACAAATGACGGGTCACAGAGGTCAAAGGGTGGAGCTCCAGTGCCTATTAGTATAGAGTTTGAGCTGTTGTTATGTTAAGAACGTGCTGTAATGTCGGTTTGACGGACAGTTGGTGAGAGGAAGGTTGACCGTAAGGACAGCTTTGAAAAGAAGCAAAGAATAACAGTGTTAACAACAAAGGCCCATTTTACTTCAGGATAGCCAATTAGAAAAAGGTTTAGGATAAGATCCATCGGGAACTGATTTGGCGTTATACAGTATATACCAAAATCGGACTAGATAATTAAAGAGGATGATTGAAAAAGTTAAAAGGATTGGTGGAATGTTTAGAAGTGGAGAAAGCTCATATATATATATATATATATATATATATATATATATATATATATATATATATATATATATATATATATATATATATATATATATATATATATATATATATATATATATATATATATAATATATATATATATATATATATATATATATATATATAATATATACAGTATATATATATATATATATATATATATAATATATACAGTATATATATATATATATAATATATATATATATAATATATACAGTATATATATATATATATATATATATAATAAAAATGAGCTTGCTCCATACATTATTATATATCGAGAATCTTAGACAGTTGATAAACAAATATGTACATGCTAATATTTTGTGATTTTGGTTGTGTGTGTGTGTGTGTGTGTGTGTGTGTGCCTTCCAACTTAAATATTTTTTGAATTTGTTGAAATGGTCTCCAAGATCTTTTGTTTTTCTGCAAGCTTGACCAAACTTATTGAAGTGATGTTCCCCACCGAGGCAAACAATCGACACTACCACTGCGCCTTTCATCAAAACTTGGAGCGTGCAATCAAATCTGTTGGCGCTAATTTATTTCATTAGCGTAATAAGAGCACCGCAGAGAGCTGTCCTTCACTTTCCTGTTGTGAAAACATCATCATTTATTTCCACAGTGTGAGCTCCCTCTTTGACTTGTCCTCCCTTCACCCGAATGGGTTCATCCGTTCGCATGGTGAAACTCGTGTGATGAATGAGATTAGGCTAATGTGTCAGGCACGAGATGCTTGGAAAATGGCTTGAATTACCCTCTGCATATGAGCTCCGTGTTTACATTCATTAGCACTTGTCTGAAATGTGTCACATTCGCACTCCCCTCCATTTTATGCATTTGCTTGGCTCTTCATGTCCGTTTCAGACAGCCCTGCTCTGCAAACAGATGCTATCAAGCAAAAAAAAATGTTTTGTCTGCCTTCCATTAGCAAGACAAACGTTTCCTTCAAGACTTTACATGCCTGCGCTCTAAGAATCTAGCAACATTACTCTGAGCCAAGCATGTGTACGTTCACAACCTTTTCTTTCTTAAGATCATTCTTGAGAAACTCAAACAAGGGAGGGGAACACCGTGACACAGTTATAAAGTGGTCTCACTAGGCTTGAGATGTGTTAAAACTTAACTTGCTGAAACAAGCACCATTATCAATTTTGCTCAAGAGGGTCGTGTACTTGTTGAGAAGAGCCGAGCCAAGCTATGCATTGTTTTATGATAGTAATGTTAGAGCAACACTAAATTCTTAATTTGTATTATGAGTATTTGAATTGCATATAAAATTTCCACCCATTTGTATTACGTAGTATGAATAAACTGAATATTATACAGAGCCTTTCCGCCACACCTGCCAATGGCCAGTGACTTCAGAAAATGTACCAGCCAAAACTTTTTTTTTTTTTTTTCCAGCCATGAACCAAAAACAGGCAGCTGACACCAATATTTTAGATACTAGTGAAAATTCACACTCCTCTATTCCAATTTCGATACAACGGCTAAAACTACTAGCTTTAGTAATATAATTTTAATAGCCTACATTTTTAAAGACAAGTAAACAGTCAGTCATAAAATAAGAACAAATAATCAAATTAGAAGCAATAGCACAAATAAAAATGGAATAAATGAAATAAACAGCGCTTTTCATGCAGGTCTAACAGTCAGAAATTTAACAAAGTAGGCTAATCAAATAAATAACACTGAATAGTCTTCATATGTTTTTTGACGTTCAAGAGCCGTGAGTGATTTTTTTCCCCTTTGTTGTTTGATTAACATTAAAAACGTAGACAGCAGCAGGATTATTAGGATGCTGTCACTTTAAGAGCGAATGCACGCACAAATCATATGTGTTTTTAGTGAAGGGAAAGACTTGTTAGTGTTTAATGCTGTTATGTTTGACATTTAAAAGAGTTTCTGTAATGCTGAAGTTTTGTGGTTATCATTGTGCTGAAGAGATCCATGAAAATAAACACTGCATTGACTCTATAAGCAATGACTGCGCTAATGCCAGTGACAAGTAATATCATACTTAAAATATACATTTTACTACATTTACTTCAAATATGCAATATGTTAGCATGTGCTATGATAGCTGTTGATTGGAACTGAAATAGATATGATTAATTAGCTCCAGGGCTACAACTCTGGAAACTGGAATGACAAGGTTTTTTTTTTTTTTTTTTGAGTAATCAACTTAAAAAAAGGGTCTTTAAGCTACACATTATTAAGTTCCTCTAACTCAATGTAGCTTGTTGGTTGAACGTAAATTCATTCAAATTTGTCATATCTCAAAAAAAAAAAAAAGATGAAAACTGTTGCGTTATTTTATTTATTTACGTATTTATTTATTTATTTGTTGACCCAACACATGGTTTTTAGATTGTACAAACCGTATTATCTATCGCCCTACACCAATCCTACCCCTAAACCTACCCATCACAGGAAACTGTGCACATTTTTACTTTCTAAAAAAAAAAATATAAATAAATAAATAAATACATAAATAAATAAATAAATAAATAAAAATAATTTTGTATGATTTATAAGCCTTTTGAAAAATGGGGACATGGGGTAATGTCTTCATAAGTCACCCTCTCCTTGTTATATCTATGTCATACCCATTATACACATTTGTGTCCTGATATGTCACAGAAACACACACTTACACACACACACACCTACACACACGCACACACAAACAGGTGTGCTTTCCCAGAATGGGTATCATCCGTCAGTATACCTCTTAACCAAACAGACTTTAACCAGAGACAGAAGCTTACACAGAATAATGTCCTCCATTAAACGGATGTAAGTATTTGCCAACTGTCTCTCCCCTGTCCACTTGTAAGACAGACAGTGAACACAAATATTAGCATGGCTTGATGGAGCAGCAAAGATCTTGTCATCTAAACGATCTCAACTTTGCAGCTTCCATTTTTTTTTTTTTTTTTTTTTTTTGTCTTCTGGCATTAACATCGCCCACCAGGGTCAAACTATCCAAACAAAATGACACAGCAGTGCTGACAGATGATCTAAATATATGTTTGAGTGATGACTTCTTGCACATGAGTGAAACCTCTTTCTCCACCCCCTTCCACCCCTGGGAGCCGTTTACAGGAAACCTTTTACCCTCGAAAGCCTGCATCAACATTGAACTTTTGGACCTTTTAGTGAGGCACAAGAGCTTCTGAGACAAAATTTAGAGATGGTAATGTATGAATGGTAAATTGCTATATAATTTAAGGGAATTTTGCATTGATCTGTAAATTATTTATGTAGCTCAGCATTAGAATGAAAATGGATTATTCTGAAAATGATTCAAGCCAATTTTCCACTGCGTGCACACACCTACACACACACACACACACACACACTGGTTTCCATATTTTATGGGGACTTTCCATAGATAATGATTTTTTATACTGTACAAACTGTATATTTTCAATATTTCAAAAAAAAAAAAAAACTTATTTTCCACAAAAATGTTAAGCAGCAAAAACTGTTTCCAACATTGATAATAATAATAAGCATTATTAATAATTGAGCACCAATTGAGCACCAATAAGAACTGATAAAAACTGAGCACCAAATCAGCATAATAGAATTTCTGTAAGATTATTGAAGACTGGAGTAATAATGGAGCAGTTATCAATTATGATAACCTCAGTCAGTATTTTTTCCCTGTGTTTGTATCAACGCTATCTCACGACCAATTCATACTTATTCTACGAGGTGGCTATTTCGTATAAATTCATACGACCTCACTCGTGCGAATTCGTACGATTTGTCTAAACCCCAGTGACGGTTAGGTTTAGGGGCGGGGTTTGGGGTAGGTCATTCGTATGAATTCATACGAATTTGTCAACTCGTAAAATACATACGATTTAGCAAAAAACGTATGAATTAGTACGAGTGAGGTCGTATGAATTCATACGATTTAGCCACCTCGTAAAATACGTACGAATTGCCGTGAGATCGGGTTGTTTGTATTGCTCTTAGGGCATGAAGAACAAGATTTGAAACTTTTTTTTTTTTTTTTTTTTACATATATTTCAAAGAGATTTCCAGATGGACTGCATGCGCTTATGGGTTTAACAGAGGATATACTGTATTAAATACAGTAATAACACAGCAATATTGTGTCTATTTAACAAACCAATCAATCAATTATATAAAATCTTGTGTTCAAGATCGACATATTTCTAACATAGATCTCCTCTGAGAAAACCTAGCGATCACGTGTTTTCAATCTCATCTGAAATGATCAGTGTTGGGGGTAACGCATTACAAGTAACATGCATTACATAATCAGATTACTTTTTGATGTTACAAGTAAAGTAACGCATTACAAGCAATGTGCATTACGTAATCAGATTACTTTTTGATGTTACGAGTAAAGTAACACATTACAAGTAACGTGCATTATGTAATCAGATTACTTTTTGATGTTATGAGTAAAGTAACGCATTACAAGCAACATGCATTATGTAATCAGATTACTTTTTTGATGTCATGAGTAAAGTAACGCATTACAAGTAATGTGCATTACGTAATCAGATTACTTTTTGATGTTACGAGTAAAGTAACGCATTACAAGCAACATGCATTATGTAATCAGATTACTTTTTTGATGTCATGAGTAAAGTAACGCATTACAAGTAATGTGCATTACGTAATCAGATTACTTTTTGATGTTACGAGTAAAGTAACGCATTACAAGCAACATGCATTACATAATCAGATTACTTTTTTGATGTTACGAGTAAAGTAACGCATTACAAGCAACATGCATTATTAATCAGATTACTTTTTTGATGTTACGAGTAAAGTAACGCATTACAAGCAACATGCATTATGCAATCAGATTACTTTTTGATGTTACGAGTAAAGTAACGCATTACAAGCAACATGCATTACATAATCAGATAACTTTTTGATGTTACGAGTAAAGTAACACATTACAAGCAATGTGCATTATGCAATCAGATTACTTTTTGATGTTACAAGTAAAGTAACGCATTACAAGCAACATGCATTATGCAATCAGATTACTTTTTGATGTTACGAGTAAAGTAACGCATTACAAGCAACATGCATTATTAATCAGATTACTTTTTTGATGTTACGAGTAAAGTAACGCATTACAAGCAACATGCATTATTAATCAGATTACTTTTTTGATGTTACGAGTAAAGTAACGCATTACAAGCAACCGGCATTACATAATCAGATTATTTTTTTGATGTCATGAGTAAAGTAACGCATTACAAGCAATGTGCATTACATAATCAGATTACTTTTTGATGTTACGAGTAAAGTAACGCATTACAAGCAACATGCATTACATAATCAGATAACTTTTTGATGTTACGAGTAAAGTAAAGCATTACAAGTAATGTGCATTATGTAATCAGATTACTTTTTGATGTTACAAGTAAAGTAACACATTACAAGTAACGTGCATTATGTAATCAGATTACTTTTTGATGTTATGAGTAAAGTAACACATTACAAGTAATGTGCATTATGTAATCAGATTACTTTTTGATGTTACGAGTAAAGTAACACATTACAAGTAACGTGCATTATGTAATCAGATTACTTTTTGATGTTATGAGTAAAGTAACGCATTACAAGCAACATGCATTATGTAATCAGATTACTTTTTTGATGTCATGAGTAAAGTAACGTATTACAAGTAATGTGCATTACGTAATCAGATTACTTTTTGATGTTACGAGTAAAGTAACGCATTACAAGCAATGTGCATTATGCAATCAGATTACTTTTTGATGTTACAAGTAAAGTAACGCATTACAAGCAACATGCATTATTGAATCAGATTACTTTTTGATGTTACGAGTAAAGTAACACATTACAAGTAACATGCATTATGTAATCAGATTACTTTTTGATGTTATGAGTAAAGTAACGCATTACAAGCAACATGCATTATGTAATCAGATTACTTTTTGATGTTATGAGTAAAGTAACGCATTACAAGCAACATGCATTACATAATCAGATAACTTTTTGATGTTACGAGTAAAGTAACGCATTACAAGCAACATGCATTACATAATCAGATTACCTTTTGATGTTATGAGTAAAATAACACATTACAAGCAACATGCATTACATAATCAGATAACTTTTTGATGTTACGAGTAAAGTAACTCATTACAAGTAATGTGCATTATGTAATCAGATTGCTTTTTGATGTTATGAGTAAAGTAACACATTACAAGTAATGTGCATTATGTAATCAGATTACTTTTTGATGTTACGAGTAAAGTAATGCATTACAAGCAACATGCATTATGTAATCAGATACTTTTTGATCTAACAAGTTATGCATTACAAATAACGTGCATTACGTAATAAAATACATTTTGATGTTACGAGTAATGCATTACAAGTCGCATACATTATGTAATCACTTTACTTCTGTGATGTTAATGCAAATTACATTCTAATAACACAAATAAATTTATTTAAAGTCAAAAAACGTTACAGATTAAGTATTTTCAAAAATAACAGTCACAGTAATAGTATGAATTGTAACTCAGATATAGATATTGATGCATGATGTCCACTATTGTGGACAGATGTTTAATCAGACTTTCCCCCAATCTAAAATCAACACTTGGAAAATGTAATTGTGACTCAATGACTATTAGATATTCCTTGATGCTCTGACCACTTTTTTTTTTTTTTTTTTTTACCTGCAATTGTCTCCTGGGATATAAGGAATTAATGGATATACTGAAACAACTTATCATTTCTGACTGGTCTTGGTTTGGAGGGAAAGAAATCAACATACAACGGCTTGCCATTTTGTGGCAATGTATATGATGATGCACTAGGGTCCAGTGTAGAGGCTGATGTGCAACAATGCCATTAAAACCCATGCATATGCAAGAAGATATTTTTTGAATAGCTGTCCTCTGTAGGAACTTCTATGCATGAAAGGGTTAAGCAGACAGTCTACTAATGCTCTAATGACTGCTAGTTGACATGTAGTTGCAAAGTTACTTAGAGTTAGTAAAATGTCTAAAGTGGACCATCGAATCAAAGTGTTACCCAGCATCAGCATTTTTTACTTTATTGCTGTCAGATGTAGTTCTACTAGCATGGGCTAGCAAGACCAGACTAACTAGCCAAACACTGACCCCTACTACCATTTGGCTTATACAAAATGAATGAGGGAATGTACGATCATTCCAAAAATAACGGCAATTTTCCATTTAATTTTGCATGTTCTCCATGCAACCATCCTTTATTCTTTTGGCTCTTCTGTCAATTTTGGTTAAGTTTAAAACATACAGTACACTTTTTATAAATTATTTTGTGTAAAGTGAACTTTAAACTCTGATTTTACACTAAAACAGCTTGGCACTGGGTCATAATCTTCCTGTTGGAGATTATAATTTGGGGCTCTCTTTGCACAGCCAAGGCACTAAAAAGGGGATGGGAGAGATCTGAGGAATGTTATTACAGCTGCGTTCTTTCTTATTGCAGGGGAAGTGAAACAGCAAATCGACTCATGAAGCAACAATTAACAGTCTCTCTCTCTGTGGGCAAGGAATGAAACAGCTGAACGTTAGGAGAAACAAAGGAAGAGAGAAAAAAACAGCCACAAGAACCTTCTTTAACGGTGTCCGCTAAACTCCAGTCAGCGTGCAGCCAGAATGGCAGTAATTTGATTGGACTGATGGTCTAATGGCGTTTGAAGTGAGCCCGGGGCCAGGCTCAGGCGAGGAGGCTGAAATGCAGTAAGACGTGTGGAGCTAACTGATGAAACGGACGCCTGGCGACTTAAGCAAAGGAGCGGCGAATTAGAGCATAGTGACCTATCGGCAAGCATCAGCTCAGGTCACTCAATGACAGCCCCTATTAGACGTACCGCTGAGAGAACTGCACATGCCAGGCGGCGTATTGAAATGGAGGAGGGCTGCCGGCTGCTTGGTGGGGCCGTGTCGTGAGCTTTCCGTACCAGTGACCAAGATCAAGGCAGTCCGAGCGGGCCCGGCCCGATACTTTCTGTCACTCCATTATATGGCATGGGCGGCGTGTTTCATGCCTGGTAAATGAGGTGACAAGCAAAGTCAACCTGACCTTGAGATGAAGGGTCCGCCAGACTGCAGGTTTCCACTTCTCTACAATGAACGGAGATGCAGGAAAAACAAAATGAGTCTATGCTGTGCGGTTACGTTTGAAATGTAATGCTCAAGTTTTATTAAACATCTAAACTCACAGCAAATAAGTAAATAACATTGTTTGTATGTATTTTAAAATAGAAAAAAGAAAAGAAAACATATGAACCGGAAAACAAATATTGCTAAAATGTATTTCAAATAGGGCTGTCAATTTAGCATGCTACTTTAGCACACTTTATTACAACCAAAAACAACTTTTTTGCTTTATGCCCATTTCCTTTTGAAAAAAACATTTTGCATACAATAAAAAAAAGAGTGCTATTTATGGACATTGTATACTTTTTTATTTATTTAGAATATAATTAAGTGTGAAATGAATGTAATGTTTTAGGCAATTAACTATAATATATAGTTTTTTTTTTCTTTAATAATATATATTTAATGCCCTCTGTCAATATATTTGTAATAATGAAGTTGCAATTTAGTTATAATATATTAACTGTAATGTAATAATATAAATGTAATATTGAATAACACAATGCAGTTAAAAAATATAATCAACACATGTTAGCCAGCACATCAACATAAGTCCACTTAAAACATAATGATTTAAAGTAGAGATGTGCCCGAAGCCGATTACTTTATTCAAAATGGTTACATGGTTAGGCTTGCTAAAGTAGTACACTTTATCGAAAGTGAGCACTCATTTAAAAGTCATTTCAATACCATGCATATTGAAAGTTGCTCCTTGATGCCCGCAAGTTATATACAATATAATTACCCAACTATATAATTGTGAGAGAATGCAAAAGCACTGAAATATATTTTTCCCACCCATCTCATATATTTCTCCATCACCATGTCCCTTTAGGGGCTACTTAGACTGCATCATTTCCTCTCCGAATAAGGTATCCGGCTTCAGGCACATCCCTAGTTTTAAATAAAACTTATAATTTGACATTATACAGTGCTCTTTTAAAAGTGTACTTAATTGTGTTAAGAAACCTAATCATGAAGTGTACTCTCTTTAAGCACACTTAAGTGGCCTTTTGTTTCATTGATATTATATTATCTGCAAGTACCATTTTTTTTAACTATACTTTTTTTTTTTTTTTTTTAAAAGATTTGAAGTACTGTACACTACAAGTGCATATTCAATACAACTATGTGCACTTATTTTTTCATAAGGGTTTTCATCTCTCTGACATTTAAAAAAATGGGCTTTCAAAAAAATCTTGGTTGCCTATACAGTAGAAAGGTGGGGGAAAAATGAAATTGGTGCTACCTGACTACAGAAAACAGAGGGAAAAAAGGCTTTTGTCTTCTCGTTTGCCAAATAGGTAGGAAAACTTCAACACCCATAATGCACTGGGCATGTTGTCATTCAAGTTCACTCCCACTAGTCTGCTATGGATGTGCTTTACCAGTCAAATAGTCTTGCTTTAGTAGGAAATACTTCTTAGCAAACTATTAGTCATAATGGTGTTGACTTTTATTGTTCCCAGGTGCAAGAAGTGAGAGTCAGTTACTTTTGGTTTCCAATGTAGGATCCAGCACATGTAGACAGTTGATAAATGCTACAAATAATCGTAAATAGGGAGAGAATGCTGCAACGGAAAATCTGAAAAAAAAAAAAAAAAAAAAAACCTCCATGTTTCTAGTCAACATTTCAAACTGGATGACCATCACTTTAAAAAGTTGAATGAGAATTTCATAAGTTAAGAAACTCAAAATTTAAGTAAGATTTATTTTACTTTGTACTCATGCATTTTATTGTTCTTAACTTGAAATATTTGAGTACACTAATTTATACATTTAACTTAAAATTACCAAGTTATCTCAACGTAAATATTATAACAAAACCAATTTAGAAAATGCCAACATTGCCTTTTTTCTAACATGTCAACAAAAACATGGTTATAGCACTTTCTGAATGAGTACAGTGACTTAAAACGTGTAATTTACCTGCTCTCCCACATGAACTCTTCTAAATTAGCATAACAAAACATTAATCACTAGTTAATCTCCCTTACCATTAATCTTACACAACAACAACAACAAAATAAAAAAAAATAAATAAATAAAATAAAATAAAATAAAATAAAATAAAATAAAATAAAATAAAATAAAATAAAATAATAAAATAAAATAAAATAAAATAAAATAAAATAAAATAAAATAAAATAAAATAAAATAAAATTTTAAATTTTAAATTTACTCTCCCTTTCGAGTGCACTCTAAAAAATGCTGGGTTAAAAACAACCCAAGTTGGGTTGAAAATGGACAAACCCAGAAATCGGGATGTTTTAAACCAGCGGTAGGGTTAAATGTTTGCCCAACCTGCTGGGTAGTTTTATTTAACTCAACTATTGTTTAAAAATTACTGTATTGCTTAATTAAAATTAACCTAAAGTATGTTGGAAATGAACATTTATTAATGTTCAATGAATAATTATTAAACAATAAACATTTATTAAATTGCTTATTAATAAATTTATATTAATAAACTATTAAACTATTAAATTTATATTAATAAAATATTAAAGCTTATTAATAAACATTCACCTTTTGTCTATTATTGTTGTCTCTAATTGCATCTGGTTTTTAATTTCCCAACTATTTTGGGTTCATTTTAAGCAAGCCATATAGCAATTTTTAAACAATAGTTGGTTTAAATAAAACTACCCAGGTTGGGCAAACATTTAACCCAACCGCTGGGTTAAAACAACCCAATCGCTGGGTTTGTCCATTTTCAACCCAACTTGGGTTGTTTTTAACCCAGCATTTTTTAGAGTGTGCCATGGGCAAAGCATGCTGTGAAATAAATAAAAAAAAAAATCCCAGCCTAGTTTCAGTTAAACTTAAGTTAGTCTAAATTAAAAGAAATGAGTTCATACAACTCAAAACAATGAAACAGTTCAGTTTATTTGAAATATGTCAGTGCTGTGAACTCAAAAGAAAAAGAATGTTCTAAATACTCATAACAGTTAATTTAACTGAACTAATTTGTTTAATTTAAGTTTGTCCTACTCAAACCAATAACTATTTTGAGCGGAGGATGAGTAAACATTTACATATACTACCGACATTGTAACAATACAAAGGAGGTTGAAAATCGGCAAAGTTACACTTTAAGGTAAACTACCTCTTTGCATGTGAAATGAGTAACAGCACTTAGTTATGGGCTCATGGGTTTCCTGTTGGGTCAATTATAGCCTGCACTGCCCCATCCATAACAGCTTCTTTGCAAAGCTGCATTACACCGTGACAGGATCACAAAACAATCTGCTCTGAAATGTGCCACAGAAACAGTTGAGGCTGGATTGAAATCATCAGGGACCTTGTTAAAAATAAACTTCAGCCACTTGTTTCTTTATGCAAAGCTGGCGGTGTGACCCCACATACAGAAACACCACAGTGTTTGGCAAACTTCCCCCCACATCTTACATTAATTATATGCTAGTTTAGACTTTTGATTAAAGGCATAAAGAGCAGCTTATTCTGACAAAAAAAAAAGTGACTACTTGAATTGTTTGACTGACTTGTAAAGTGACCAATAACAATTAATTTTGTTTTTATGTGTGTTTACAGGCGGACTATTTTAAAATAGCTGAACCCAGAATAATAGACCAGTCAGGAAAAAAATGAATGAATGAATGAATGAAAAATAATATTTAAATAATGCCTCAGCTGTATCAGTCAGTGACCAGCTTAATAGAAACCATCATAAAATGTGTGCACATGTATTACTTTTGAATGTTCAAAAATTATGATTAATTTTACAGATAAGAAAATAATTCTAGCAATGTTTCTGAGATGATGGAATGCAGATTTTGTAATGCTCTTAATATGGGAGTCTAATGTCAAATGACTGTCAAAAATCACACAAAGGGTACAAGTTTGAATAGATGGGAATACAACAATACCATCCATAATCAAATTAAAATGGCTACCTTTATGAATAGCTGCTTGTGTGCCAACAAGTAGAACCTCTGTCTTTGAACAATTTAATTGTAAAAATTATGGTACATCAACATTTTATTCCCTGCACACACTCTGAGAAAATAGCAGTGGTGACAGTAAAATCAGATTTGGAGCTGATGTAAATTTGGTCATCATCAGAATAAAAGTGATACCCTAAACCATATTTCCTAATGATTTGCCCCAAAGGAAGCATATAAATGATAAACAATATAAGACCTAAGACAGATCCCTGAGGGACACCATGGCAGATCCGTCCATCTTCAGAATTGTTGTTTCCCAAAACAACAAACTGAGAACGATAAGTAAGGTAAGATTTAAACTAAGACATCAACCCCCATATTCACAGACAAGGCTTAAAGGTTGTTCACTTTCAAATAAAATTTTCCTGATAATTTACTCACCCCCATGTCATCCAAGATGTTATCCAAGATGTTCATGTCTTTCTTTCTTCAGTCGAAAATAAATGAAGGTTTTTTGATGAAAACATTCTAGGATTATCCTCTTTATAGAGGACTTCAATGGCCTCCAAACGGTTGAAGGTCAAAATTACAGTTTCAGTGCAGCTTCAAAGAGCTTTAAATGATACCAGACGAGGAATAAGAGTCTTATCTAGTGAAATCATCAGTCATTTTCAAAAAAAAAAATAAATTAATTAATTAAATGTATATGCTTTAAATAAACAAATGATCGCCTTCTAAGTGCTTCCGCCAAAACCACACTTTCGTATTCTTCAAAAAGCTTACGCTGTACTTCCTACGCCTTCCCTATACTACTTACGGAAAAACTGGACCGTAAGTAGAATAGGGAAGGCGTAGGACATACGGCGTAAGCTTTTTGAAAAATATGGAAAGAGGAAGCATGTGCAAGGCGATCATTTGTGTTTATAAATCATATACAGTTGTATATTTTTCCAAAATGACTGATGATTTCACTAGATAAGACCCTTATTCCTCATCTGGTATCGTTTAAAGCTCTTTGAAGCTGCACTGAAACTGTCATTTTTACCTTCAACTGTCTGGAGGCCAGTGAAGTCCACTATATGGAGAATAATCCTGGAATGTTTTCATCAAAAACCTTCATTTCTTTTCAACTGAAGAAAGAAAGACATGAACATCTTGGATGACATGGGGGTGAGTAAATTATCAGGAAAATTTTATTTTATGAAAGTGAACAACCTTTAAGCTATTCCTAGACTAAAATGCATGTTTGAGCTGTTTTAACTGTTAACTGTTTTGATTTCGGCACATAGTTGATTATAAAAGAGATGTGTTTGCAGGTTTACCAATGGTATATGGGAAAAGTATTATTTTCCAAGCTTGACCAAACCTTTGGATTCCTAGCTGATCCTATTTGATTAGTTGTGTGTCCTCTCACATCTACAGTGGAAAATCAGGTGAAGAACTTTACTTGCTACGTTTACATGTACACTTTTTTGTCATTCCGATTAAAATCATTCAGACTGAAAGATTCGGTGGACTGTTTACATGAGACGTTATCTAATCCGATATGGTGTTTACATTTCGTTTTAATTGGAATGACTTTGTGACAAGCGCACATTAGCTTATGTCCCGTTTGCCGCCTTTTATTCCTGTCAACATGGAGCTCCATTATTTCTTATGAACACTATTTTTATGTAAAGTGTTGCTCTTAATCAAGCAACAGCGTGAATTTGTAGCATATTACTGCTGGAAGGTATGAAGAAAAGACGGGCGCAGAAATATGACCATTTCAGTGTGGATGAAGGTCCGTAGTAATGATCCACTGAGTTCCTGAGTTTTACTCCAGTTTGATTTTGCCGCCACCACTTTGCATTCTGACGACCCCTGGCCTCTTGATGTGATGATGCAGACACAAAGTAATTGGTTTACATGGCAGAATTTTTATTTTGTTCAGTTTATAGAAAGGTTTATCCCACCCCTCTCAAGCCGATTACAAATTCATTCAGTTTGGGCATTTTCATTCCAATTGAGGATTTTATATGGAGTATTTTCAATCAGATTTGAAATTTAAACCGATTACAATGCTCCATGTAAACACACCCACTGAGAAGGGAATTTCTGCGGCATAAGCAGTTAAACATTAACGTTTCGATGGGATTTTATAGCATGCCGGTCTGTTATTGTACCATCATGTACCCTGAACATGATGTTGAACAAAATAAAACTGTGAATGGTCACTTTACATGTCAGTCAAACAGCCTCTTCCTGACTCAGTGGGTGGTCATTGGCCAGTTGCAGTGAGTATAGAGCCCAGACCTTATGCTGTTAGGCAAAGGTCTGATACACAAGAGCAATGATGCATGCTGCAGAGCTTTAGTGGTCAGTCACCACTTTGCCATCTGTAGTTTCTGCTGTCTGTATTTTGATTACTCTGGCCAAATAAAGGAAGATGAAGTTATGTAAATATTTATAAGCTCGTAATGTCTGTGCAGTGACCAAAACAATCTTCTACCACGCTCTTCCCATTGCTGAAAAAAAAAAAAAAAAAAAACTCCTGAAAGCAAACATCCACAGGAACTTTCTGCCTTATCTCTGAAACATAAGCAATCTTGCAGGCTCCACAGTCAAAATCATTGTATAAGTAAAGGTTAAAGGTGTCCTATTATCCTTTTTCTATCCGTTGTGCAAAGTTACAAAGCACAAAGTCACTCCAAAGAGACTCATTCTGTATAGCGGTGTCTCTGTTTCCTAACTCCCTGAAACGCCTCCATTGTACAGTAGTCTTGAGTTTTCCCCAGGGAACGAATGCGTTCAATATTCCTCATTTAAATAATTCCCATCCAAGGCATATGGAAAATAAATGGACGGGGTCTGGTTGCATTGCATTAGTAGTGTGTTGAAACTCATTATGGTAAGGGCGTGACATTTCCAAAACATGCTCGAAATGGTTGACCAATCACAACACACTGGTCCAGCTGACCAATTAGAGCACATTTCACTTTTCAGAAGGAGGGGCTTCGTAGAGACAGGAATCAAACAGGGGTGCATTTCCCAAAAGCATCGTTGGTGAACCATGGTCGTAAGTCCCATTGAACTCTATTGGTAACGACCGAACTTGTGACCATAGTTCGCTTCGGGAAACGCACCCCAGAACATTACTGACAGACTGGGAAGAGAGGAGCTGCAACAATATAAAATATGCGGCAGCGGCTATTTGCACTAAGTGAAAACAGCGATATGTTCTATTTACACCATGTAAAAGTAGCAGTTCTTTGCAAAAAGTGTATATAGTAATTAGATGCTATCTGTATACTTTATATTGCCAGATAGTATTTGCACCTAAATGTATTTGTACAACAGGATTTGATATTGTGTAAATTATTATATTTATTAAAATTATAAATTAATTGCCTTATTGGGAGAATAAACCCCTCCCTACACCTTCCCCTAACCCTACCAAATACATACTTTTAAAAACACTTATTAGGCAGTTTGTTTCCACTTTTAGAACATTTTTTTGTCATTTTTATTGAAAATAAATGCCTTTCTGATGTGATGGGAAAATGGAGAAGAGCGAGCTCGGCAAAAGGTGGATTCGAACCCGCCTCGATCGCGTCAAAAGCCAGTTCTGCATGTCTTGAACTTCTCGGTAGAACAAGGGATGCTATTTGCACTTGGTGTAAATAGACACTCTGTATAAGGCTTTTTTTTTTTTTTTCTCCAAACATTCAAGCATGAAAACCTGGGGCCTGTTTCATAAAACAAGTTCATCAAATAATCCAGGTTTATTTCAGTAAGTCTGATTTATTATCAGTTGATTTGGTTCAAAATAATCAGACTAACTGAAATAAACCTGGATTATTTGATAAACTAAGGCCCCTGTTATAGTAGACCACGAAAAGAAAAAAAAAAAAAAAAAAAAAAATGTGGTTGTTGTTTAATACCAACCAATGTCTCATAAAATTCAAACTCTGCTAAAAACAAGCTGAAAAAAACAAGCTTTGCTTGAATGATTAGCCCCACTACCACACTTGAGCAGTCTAAATAGCTTGGTGACTAGCTTAAACCAGTAAATGTTACCTGTTCCCTTGGTTTTGTATATCTTAGTTTTGTTATGTGGACCTTTATTTTGAAGTGTTTTATGTTCCCATTGTTTCGTTCCCATGGTTTCCCTTGTTAGTCACCATAGGGATTTATCAGTCTCACCTGTGCCTTGTTATCCTCTTGTTAGCCTGTTTTAATATCGTTGTCTTTACACCCAATGTAAAGCTGTTGCGTTTCCCATTCTCCCTGTGGATTATTCACATTTTCCTTTTGGATTTAAGTTTTCATGTTTAGTTTATAGTCCTTTGCTTTACCGTTTGGATTATCTTTGTACGGCATACTGTAACAGTAACAGCATCTTAGGCTTTTTTATTTTTCCTATTCCAAATAGAAGTTATGTAGCAAATCTGAATAACTATTAGCCTCATCAAACGCTGTGGTGCCATCACCTTTATTTACTCAGATCTCTGGCCTTAAAAATGCATAAAGTCATGAGATACTCAATTAGAAGCACATTTAACACGGCTGTGACACTTTAAAGTCGCTGAACGTGTTTGCACGCAGATCTGTTGGAATTAGTTTGTGAATCCATCCAAATTAGCCTTTTGACCAGCCTTTAACTGCTGTCTCCTTAATTACATGGCTGTTTACGCAGTATGTGTGGTCTGTTTACACTGACGCTCGCACATGAGTGAAAAACCCACCGGTAATAATTGAGTTCTATTTGAAAGGAAAATAAGCAAATGCCTGGTAAATTTCAAAGAGTAATATTTGCTTTGGAATCCATGTACGACTCGAGTCTATAGGGAAAGGCCGTCTACGTGCTGCACAGAGATTTTTTGATTTATTTTTGTTAATAACCCTAACCTTAACCCTAAGGAAGGTTATCCAAGTGAACATAATGATCATTTGAAGTCATTTTAAAATGTAAAGTATTTATTATACACATGCTGAAGAGGACATTTTAAACATGACATGGCTAGTTGATATGAGAAATGAAAGCTCTAGTGTAAGTTCTACAGGAAGACTCAATGTTATGTCACCTATTAGTTTAGATCTAACCAATCATTATCTTACACTTGGAGTATAAAAGATCGGTACTTACACATGTCTGAGTCCGCAGATGCTGACGCCAACTTTCACCTCCATCTTCCCCAACTCCACCAGGATGGTCCCTGTCCATACCTCCCAGGGGGTCGGCTACGCCCCTGCCTTCATCTTCAGGCAGGAAATGCAGAGTCCGCAACCCTTTAGGATGTGAGCTACAGACGGGGACTACGCCAAATAACTTTCTTACAATATTTTGCTTGCTGGTTGTTAATAAATATCATTATTAAGTTATCTTGCCTCCCGAGTCTTTCTGGTAGAACTAAAATGCTGATGTGGCTGCATATGAATGTCTACAAATGTTAACATTGGAAAACTTTTTTTTTTTTTTTATTATTATTATTATTTAGTGAGCAGAGTCAGCCAGTGTAATATCTAGATCTGACATGACAACTACCCACTTAGTTAACCTTATTACCATAGGGTCTCTGGAGAAAACATAATATGTAATAATATTTTATATTGCTGTTGTTGTTGAAATATAAATAAAATGAATATAAGCTATATAAAATATAAATAAATAATTTCATTACTGAAATATTTTAATCTGACTTTTTCTGTGTTTAAGTGCTATAATTGTGTCCCCGGTGCAGAAAACGTGAAAAAGGACAACACAGTAACTTTGTTTTGGTAGGACTTTCACTGCAAGCATGTGAGCTGCTCAGATTTCGCTCCCCTAGTGACATAGGAAGGGCAGCTTATTATAATATTGCCACCATCAATCTGCACATTTCCACCCACGGCGCCACCATTTTGTTTTTCGCAACCAACAATGATGTACCAGTTGTGACGCCATGGCAAAACATGCAACAAAGGGGGTGAGGCCATGTTGGGCTGCTTTAGAGAAGAGGAAGAGTTTAACATGACGGCACATGCTAGTGGATGAGTTGAATCAACTCCACAGCAACTACATAAATTTATCCACTAACCATTCAGAAACGTCTAAAAGTTGTAACTTCTTCCTGAGTCTCTCCATCAGTGTCGACTTCGGTTTGAACAATGTAAGGCTGAACACCGTTACTGACAATCCTCATTTTGGCTGCGTGAGATTCTCCAGCTTTGTTGTTGTTGAGCTGTTAAAGCTCCGCCCTCTTCTGGAAAGGGGGCGGGAGCATCAGCTCATTTGCATTTAAAGGGACACACACAAAAACTGTGTGTTTTTGCTCACACCCCAAATAGGGGCAAATTTGACGAGCTATAATAAATGATCTGTGCGGGATTTTGAGCTGAAACTTCACAGACACATTCTGGAGACACCAGAGACTTATATTACATCTTGTAAAAAGGAACATAATAGGTCCCCTTTAAAATATTTGACACAAAATGTTCACTTAAATCAATATTTCAAGCCCATTTATTTTCTTGTTTTGCAATCTAAACATTTTAGGGTGATACAAAAGCAATTTGGTCATGATCACCATGTCAGGGTGACTGTACATTACACCTTTCTTTTTTTAAAAATGCTCCATGGCATTAAAACATTTTTTTCATTTTCAAGAACATTCACAAGTGGACAATTATAGAGCCTCCAGATGGAGAAAAGACTGACAGATACGGTTTGACTGGGACAACCTTTAGCATCCCTCGCAATAAAGCTGAGGCTTCGCTCGGGTGACCTTCTATCAGGTCCAGGCCTAAGCACATAGTCAACAAGTGCCCTGTAAATGCTTTACGAGAGCAGGCATACTTTCCAGCGCACTCCCCTCCTCAGATAACCCGCTCACACTGCAAATTCCCCCGATGACATGGGCCATGAGAAGTTGATGGCCGCAATGATATCTGGAACAAGGTGTTGCAACCAAAGAATGCCTGACTGGTTAAAGATTTCTCTTGCTCGCCAGATAAGGGGCAATTCTGTTTCATTGCTGTCTCAGACTTATCTATGAGTCTGACAAGTCAACTCGGATACCATCAAGCATCCATCTCGCTCACGGTTCTATTTTCATTGGTTGCTTGTCGTGTCTAGTGTCGCTAACTTAGAGCGATTCAGTTTTTGTGGATCTTGCACTTGATTTACTCAATGCTACAAGAAAAAAAAAATAATAATAATTATAATAAAAATCCATAGAAAAATGGAAAAGGTACTTTTACTTTAAATTTCTGCAAAGATGTTTTCCATTCATTTTACCAACATTTCCTTCAATCCTAAAACAATGCATAATTCAAAATGCAGACAGTACATTGGTCTCTATATTTATAGACTTTTCTTAAAGCGTAGCAATCAATTAATTCATAACTTCATTGGATTATCTGGGAGTCGCTGGCCTTTTAAAATGACTGCATATCATTTACACACTGTCTGCTAAAGTTACTCTATAATTCTCTGAACGTAAAGCACATGACTGCTGTATAGGTTTCTGTTCTCACAGTGCCAGACATGCTTTCGTCAACAGCCCAAGCCAAAAACTCCATCCTGCGCTTCCAGGCATATAAATTAATTAATTTAAATGAAGGCACACTAAGCTGCACTCATCCCTAATGACGGTCCTGTGGGAGGACTCGCGTCCAAGAGGGAGTTGAGAATAAATCATCTGGATCTGTATTATTAAGTAGAGGTGTAAACATTGTAACTGATTATACACCACAACTTTCCAACTTTCCGACAGCTTGTAAAAAAATAATGAGAGTTTGATATGTTGCCAAATAAAAAAGTGCTATTTAAATATTCTGATCACTTTTCTAAGAACTTAATAGTATTGGAGCAGTGAGTGAGGTTGGGGAACCTAACAATTCCAGGTTCAATTCAGACTTTATCACTTTGCTTAACATAATTATAATAGCAAGTATGAATACACTGATCACAGGTGCGTTTCCCAAGGCCAACTATGGTCGAAAGTTCCGTCGTTACCAACACAACTCAACGGAACTTGTGACCATAGTTGACTAACGGCGCTTTTGGTAAACGCACCCCTGAAGGCTGTTTGTTTCTTGCTGTGTGCAACCAATGAGGACAACACATCAGAAACAGTTTAGAATATGTATTTTCTCCCCATTATTTGTCATCACATTCAAGATGTGAATTTCTCTTACAATAGATGGAAGAACTGCAATTGTTACCTTAAGCTGCTTTTTTGTGTTGGGGTAGCACATTACAAGTAACATAAGTTAGGTAATCAGATTACGTTTTTTCAGGTAGGCTAACTAGTAAAGTAATATATTACTTTTAAATTTATAACAAAATATCAGAGTTACTTGGTCAAATAAGTAATGCAAGTTACTTTGTTTTCCCATTCATTGACTGTCCGCATGTTGAGAGAAGTTGTAAGCGCAGAGGTGTTATATGCGCTGTGTCAACATGACTGTAATTGTAGTTCTAGACTAAATGTGACCATTTACTCATCTCACTTGCACAAAAAGATTTAGTATTCCTTAAAATTAATAAAAACAGTGAATCTTTTTATTATTTATTCATTATTTTTTTTTATTGCTGAAGAGTGTTGAACTTTCTTCTCCTGCATCTTCTTCTTCTTTAATCCAGAATGGCAGCACAGCTGAAAGGTTTATTTGAGCTGCGCCCTCAACTGTACAGGTGTGAATTTGCATTTCCTTCAGCCTGAAGATTCATTTTACTTTTTGTGTGAAAGGGCCTTTACATCAGCTTCAGTTTGGATCCAGCCTCTTAAGACCTCAGATTACCAACACCTATGAAGAGATGGCGCCAACTCCTGCAAGGACTTCAGAAGATGCAATCTGGATCAATATACACATTGCCTAATTTCTATATCCTAATTATTGTCAATGAAATTCATTTTTCCAGGAGCTCATTGCTTCTACCTTATGTTAAACTGCTAACAGTGATTGTAAATTAATTGCCTAAATTATTACATTATTTGCTAACTACATTCTTAAATTGTGATGTTGACATGCATTCTTTGTAAAGCTGCTTTGAAATGATATGTATCGTGAAAAGCGCTATACAAATAAATGTGAATTGAATTGAATTAAATTGAACATTTGCTGAAAATATACATTTTTGTTATTAAAAAAAAAAAACAATCAAGTAGATAGCCTTCTGTGTTCAACCTACGAAAAAAGTGTAACTGACGCTTTTTTTGACCTGTTCACTGTCATTATACAGCTCGGATGCGTCAGGATATTTATTAATATAACTCAGATTGTGTTCATCAGAAAGAAAAAAAAATACTTGAGGGTGATCTTTGGGTAATTTAATCCTTCAAGTATCACTTCCTGTCATTGCTTCATCTGTCATATTAATAAGTGCAAATAAAAAAAATAAATAAATAATAAAAAAAACAAACAAAAAAAACAATCAACATGATGCATTGCATTTTTCCCGCCTCAATCATGTTTGTTCTCATTGAAAAAAGGCCTTTATCAACAAACAATTTCATCAGTGATTTCATTATAATAAATGCAGGGCTGCTCTCCTTGGTTCTATTGAAAAACAGAGAACACAGAACACAGTCTCTTGGTGAAAGACATGCGATGAATATTATCGTGAACTGGCTGGCCCGAGAGCTGTAACTGTACCTTGAACACATGTTTTTGCTGAGGAGCTGAAAGATGGCACTCCCAGGGCCAGAGCTGACTGCTTCTAATCTTGAACAAATATAAAACTGATTTACCTCCACTACTCCTGTTTTCTGCATGCGAAAAGGACACAAAAGAGATGTTGAGGCAGCAGCAAATTGTTTATTTTCTTTGGAACATTCCAGCTGTCGACAGATATTCCCCTCGCCCAAAACGCCTGTAACATTTCTCCACACTAAGATTGTGACATGCTCTACCTTCGTTTCATGAGTCCTTGCTCTTAACATGTCCATTTCTGTGAGGCGGACAGTGGTAAAAATCCAAAAAGCGACCTTTTCCCCCATGTCATATTTATAAAAGTTTCAGAAAGGTTTGCAGATCTATTTTTAAAAATGGCTGAGATTTTCACTTTCACTCACTCAGGCTTTCAAACTCTCTGCTGGCACAGAGCGCTTCTCAACAAAATGCCACAGTAACCAGATCGTTGCACACGCGAGTCCTGTTACAACTCCATTAATGATACCAGATGACCCACGTGCTGCTCTCAAGAGAAGATTCCAACAAAACGTATCTGCATGCATGATGTCATTTCAACTTTAGACTGAACTAAACTAAGATGGCTCTAGTTCTGCAACATGAGCTGTATTCTTACAGTTAGATTTGTTTTGCATTGTAATTCTTCCAGTCTAAGACACTCAGTTGAGTTCTGAGAATTCAGACTATTTTGGCACTGAACATGGCGCCATAAAACTGATACGTATTGGAATGGACTTGTCACTCAGCAATTCCAGGAGGCAATAAAGAACTGTGCAGGTCCCAGAAGGCAATATTTCAGTCAGCAGCCCTCTCTGGAAGGAGGACAGGGATTTATCCAGTGGGAGCAGAGGTCAGAATTCATCTCTGCATCTCTTGAGCCCCTGCCTTATAAATGACTTCTATTAGATAGATAGATAGATAGATAGATAGATAGATAGATAGATAGATAGATAGATAGATAGATAGATAGATAGATAGATAGATAGATAGATAGATAGATAGATAGATAGATAGATAGATAGATAGATAGATAGATAGATAGATAGATAGATAGATAGATAGATAGATAGATAGATAGATAGATAGATAGATAGGATGTTCTGGCTGGTTGCTAGGGTTTTCTGGGTATTTTTCTTGGGACTTTTTTGGGAGGTTGTAAAGGCATTGTAAGGTCAGTCCTAGTGTATTTTTGTAAGTTGCTAAGGTGTTGCATAGTTGTTAGGCCATTTTTAAGGTTGCTAATGTGTTGCTATGTAGTTAATAGGGTGTTCTTGCTGGTTACTATGGAGTTGCTAAGGTGTTCTTGGTGGTTGTATTGTTGGCTATTATTGGTGTGTTTTGTAGTGTGTTTTGGGTGGTTGCTTAGGTGCTTTTGTTGACTCTTGGGTTTGGAAAAGGCTGACAGATAGCTAAGACCTGCAAAAAAAAATCTTATTGGATTTCATGTTGACCTGTAGTAATGCATGAGAGAAACTGCCTCTAGTGTTTTCCAACATCTATTGGCTCGTGTTTTCCTGTGAAATGAAATTTCCCCCACTGAACTCTGACCCCCCACCATGTATTTTATTCTGTTGGTGCACCAGGTGCAATATATAGTGTCAATCATATCTCTGTACAGCTTAATGTGATAAGATACATACTTTGTACACCAGGCCAAACTGAATTGGGGAAAAATCTGTCCTCTGTTAGGAATACACTGGTCCTGTTGAAATAGGAAAGGAAAGCAAATACATAAAATGACAAGCAAATAACACATTGCTGAAATAAAGTGAGCAGGAAAGAGGTGGGAGAAGGCGAGAAAAGAAACATGGAAAAACATGAAGAAACAGTTCACAAGGCCAGCTGGAGGTGGCGGGCTGGCCCCTGCCGGGGCCTGTTCCCATACACTGTGTTAATTTGTCTGTTTGACAGACTCAGTGGACAGCCTGCTGGAAGTCTGCCCAAACTGCTCAACTATTTCCTGAATGGGACTCCCTCCTGGCCCCTTTGCCTCCTCTTCTGGCTCTCTCTATCTCTAGATCTCTCTCTGTCCTCCCTTCTGCTCTATCGAACCTGCCTCTTTGACCAAGGTAAAAACCTTTGTTTGTCATGTTTTTCTTTGAATGGTTGCTAGGGTGTTGCTACGGGGATCTAAGTGGTTACTTTAAAAAAAAAAAGGCCCTAAATCTCTGTATTCTGGCCTCTAGATATTGTTCTTTCATCAATGCAGTTTGAAGAGATTGTTTTGCTTGTTTTATCATCTGCCAAACGAACATTACCAAGTTGGAGTTCACCTCTCTAAGCCACATGGTATAATCCATATCTTTAGCCCAAATGGCGATCAAATTCATAACCATAAAGGAGTGGTCATATGAATGAAATTTCCGAGGCAAGAAAGATCCATTGTCTATTGTCAATAGTGTAGCAATGCAAAAAGCACCGTTCACACAGAGGTCACATCCAAAACAAGCAGCTTCCTGTCGGTCAACACAGCAAATTCACATTGAACCTGATGCGAAATCTGCCTGGACCATTGGTAGTACGAAGGTGTTTGGGCAGCTGGAACAAGAGTTCCTGAGAGTTCGCTTTGGCAAGCTATTTCATACTCCCAAAACTAACACTAAATGAACTCCGTTTTGGCCTGATTTTGTTAAAAATGACATAACATAAGTGCATTCTTCGATTCTGAAGAGAGAAGAGATAGAGATACAGGATCACTGGACTACAAATAACAATACCTTCCAAAGGATCCTAAAGCTAGGAAAGAGGTTATTTATTTCCAACTATCTGAATGTCTCAGTAGAGGATTAGCCTATTTGTTTTTTCAGTACAGTTCACTAAAGGATTCTTGTGTAAATCAGTAGCAATTTCTGTCCAGGCTTTGCAAACAATCTTTTATTGTAAGATATGAACCCGGCAGTAATGCCCTTCCACCCTCCCTTCCACCCATGAAATCATAACAGAGGGCATTTACATTTAAATAAAAAATCATGACCCATTTAAGTCTTAAGCCATTTTTCCATTGCAAGTGTATCGATTCCCAAGGTTGTGAGCTTGAATTTCAATCTGAGTAATCTTTCAACTCCAGTCACAAGAACAAATACCGGACCAAACTTTCAGATACATCAGGAAACAATCGGTACATCTCAGAAGCATCATACAAATTCTTGAGGAACACTGAAAGATCCTTTAGGATAGTCCATCTAGATCTTGCAGGCATTATAATGTGAAAACATTTCTACACAAGTGCACTGACCATCCTGTACTGGATGTTGAAGCAAAAACCTTTAAAGGGGTCATGAATTGAGAAATCAACTTTTCCTTGAGTTTTCAATATATAAGAGATCATCGTACTATAAGAATATCCTGTAAGTTTCAGAACTGAAAACTTCCTTGTTAGTCCAATAAAAGCTTTAATTGACACCAGGCCCAGCAAACGACTGATCCTAGAATGTGCCTATCTATAGACAGGTGAAACTCCTTAAAATAACATTAAAAATAACATTACCTTTCAAGGGATCCTAATGCTAGAAATATGATTATTTATTTTCAACAATGTGAATGTTTCAGTTGAGCTTTATTTATTTGTATGTGGTACATTTCACTGTGGATTATTTGGTAAATCAATAGCATTTCAGTGCAGGCTTTGCAAACAGACTACTAAATTAACTGTGTTCATTCTAATGACTGATCTGATATGTAATGATTCATGTACAGTCAGATGTTCTTTGTCTGTGTCAGTGAATCAAACCAGTGACTAAACAGTCAACTTCACATTGTTTCTCTTAGTAGGATGAAAATAATCTGTTATTTAAATGGTGATTAAATTATATATAGAAAGCAATCAAAGAACGCTCCCTTTACAATCGCTGGAGCTGTCAATCAAACAGCGCAAGTTAATTAGTGACTGACTTCTGGACTCGTGCCAAATCTCCCGTTTTATTTAACAAATCTCTTAGTTACATCACGTTTGCACTGTTAGTTATGATGAAAGCATTCGTTAGTGTGCAAAAATTGAGTTCCAATGATGAGATCACTGCATGCATGCCCAATAATATGTCTGTGATCGACTACAATGTTCATCACTGCAACCTTTTATGCCACGAAATGTAATGCTATAATTAACACTTTGAACGATAAGTTAACCTTGAGAGCTGTATTAGTAAAAATGTGCTAAAAGTTTTCAAGAGAGTAAACTTATTTCTATTTTTTATATGCAAATATGTTAGCCAATCATATATCAATAAAACAATGCAGTTTATGAACATTTTTAAACTAAAAGATGGCCACTCTGCTAACAACATAAGCATGTGTTGGTAGTGACATATTTTTTTTTTTTTTTATTAACTTATAGCAAGCTTTCTCAGCAGCTTTATGTTGGTTAGCTTAACAAATCCGCGTGACCATTTTGAATCGGTGCATTGGTAGCAATGGTAAATGTAAACACACTTAAGAATGATCTATAGTAATTCTTCTGAATGGCCTTAATGGTCAACAGATTGGATATGCTGGTCCAGCTAGAAATTAAACCAAACCAGAAGAAAACAGTCTGTCCCAAATTGGAAAGACTTTTCACCAGGCCACTACCTCAGCAAGACCCCAAATGTGTAATTTACACCACTTCAGACATATATGGACACTTGGCAGTTTGCTAAGTTGGAAGAGCATTGTGCTCGATTCGGTAAGTCGCCACCCTGTGACTTTGACTGTTTGGGGAACTCAATGAACACTTCTTGTGGCAGTGGGGAAATGAGACTGTGAGGTAATACAGGGTCAGGGGAGTATCTGAGGGTCTCAACATCTGCCATCTCTTAGTGTTTATGGAATTAGAAATATTATAGAGCAGAAGGAAATTAATTGGCGACACAGATACTGCAATTGCAGTCCCTAATGTCTGGTGTAATGCCTTTGGAACGTCCTGCTGCACATATTCATATTCACAGCCTTGTATAATGCTGTCACAAACCCAATGGACTCCATGAAGTGTCTTTTTTTCCCCTCACAGGAGTGACCGCTGCTCGTTGCTTAATGACTACAGGATTGACAGCGTGTCTAGGCGCAGCCACGGGGGTCATCTAATGAAGCCCAGCTGACCACCAGACGCCAATTAAAACTTCTTAAATTTATACTCCAACTGACACAGCTCTACAAATACCCAGACTGCACTGCACAGTAACAGTTTGTGATTAGAGCTCAGTTAATAATTTTAGCACTTGTGTATTATGGTTCTCTGCAACTAATACAGGATTACAGAGGTTAAATAAAGGTGAATATGGTTGGGAATGGTGCCCAGTGCAGTTTTACTAGATGGGATGCGACTTAATGAGTGAAATTTGACCCAGCGCTAAGTTCTGGTGATGTTTAATTTGATGTTTGCCAGTATCTGACTTCCTTCATAACACATCACTGTTAAGTTTTCTGAAGTTAGCAATTCAAGCTTAGAACTGAGAGGAAAGCAGCATGACAACTTGTATTTCTTATTATGTAAAATAATAAGAGATGAGAAGTGATGAGATAATTCTAATGTTGGTTTCATGTTGTTTAAAATGACATTCGTTGTCACAAATCCATGCTACTTTTCAATCTTTTGTTCCAACCATCTGGCTCTGTTCTGGTATTTAACACTCTCTTGTCATCCATCCTTCCATCCATTCCATCCTTCCACCCGTCCATCCTTCCTTCTTTCCATCCATCCGTCCATCCATCTATCCATCAAACCATCCTTCCTTCCTTCGATCCGTCCGTCCGTCCGTCCGTCTGTCCATTCCATTCCATTCCATTCCATTCCATTCCATTCCATTCCATTCCATTCCATCATTCCATTCATCCTTCCATCCATCCATCCTTCCTTCCTTCCTTCCTTCCTTCCTTCCTTCCTTCCTTCTGTCCGTCCGTCCGTCCGTCCGTCCGTCCATCCATCCATCCATTCCATTCCATCCTTCCATCATTCCATTCATCCGTCCATCCGTCCATCCGTCCATCCTTCCTTCCTTCCTTCCTTCCTTCCTTCCTTCCTTCCTTCCTTCCTTCCTTCCTTCCTTCCTTCCTTCCTTCCTTCCTTCTGTCCATCCATCCGTCCATCCATCCATCCATCCATCCATCCATCCACCCACCCTTCCGCCCATCCATCCGTCCATCCATCCACCCACCTTTCCACCCACCTTTCCACCCTTCCACCCACCCTTCCACCCTTCCACCCATCCACCCTTCCACCCACCCATCCTTCCACCCATCCACCCTTCCACCCACCCATCCTTCCACCCATCCACCCTTCCACCCACCCATCCTTCCATCCACCCTTCCACTCACCCTTCCACACACCCTTCCACCCACCCTTCCACCCATCCTTCCTTCCTTCCACCCACCCATCCTTCCACCCACCCATCCTTCCACCCACCCTTCCACCCATCCTTCCACCCATCCTTCCACCCATCCTTCCACCCATCCTTCCACCCATCCTTCCACCCACCCTTCCACCCATCCTTCCACCCATCCTTCCACCCATCCTTCCACCCATCCTTCCACCCATCCTTCCTACCATCCTTCCACCCATCCTTCCACCCATCCTTCCACCCATCCTTCCACCCATCCTTCCTTCCACCCATCCTTCCTTCCACCCACCCATCCTTCCACCCATCCTTCCACCCATCCTTCCACCCACCCTTCCACCCATCCTTCCTTCCACCCTTCCACCCATCCTTCCTTCCACCCATCCTTCCTTCCACCCACCAATCCTTCCTTCCACCCACCCATTTTTCCACCCATCCTTCCACCCACCCTTCCATCCATCCATTCTGGAAGGAGTGATGATGATGATAAAATGAACCAAAATCTAATGAAATAGTCTGCTTGTATAGGTACATTTTCCTCTCTGAATGATTTGAATATTGAAAAGTGACTATTTTCACATCTACCAGCAGGTAAAGTTGCAGGACTCATTTTGTCCCATGTCTCAAGAATCAGTGAGCTATTTATGTTTGCTAGGCTTGTCACGTGTGTAGTATTCTCTATTTCACACAGCCATCTCTGTTTATGACCCCCTGTCAACACAAGCAACTGTCTGCTTTCAAACATTCGCAGGCCAAAATAATTCCACACACACACAAAGATCAGCACTGTCAAACACACACCACTCCTGAACGGTGAGCAGTTGGACGTTGGTGTCAGCTGAGGTTAGCAGAGAGCCTGAGGCAAGATGGCATAGTGAAACACAGACACACGGTGAGATGTGGACATACAAATACAAACACACACACACACACACCAGCTGAACACCAGTTGTTTCCAGAATCTCTGGATTCCATCTATAGTCGCGGACGCAGTGGAAAACAATGCCATGAATAAATGATTAGAGGTGAACACACACTTGCACCTTGTGGTTTTAACACAGACTTTAAGGTGTATTTGCTCCATAAAGTCTACCTGAACTGTGCTGCTAGACCCTGTGTAGAGGGGCTTTAAAATCTGTGGTTAATATCTGTCATGAATAATGCCACTGAAGCAAGATATTGTTCTGAGCAATAATTGCACATATTCAGAGCTCTAATATGTTATATGTAAATGTATAGTTTAGGAGATTCTAGGATTTCATCAATGGGGGTCTGAGATTGAATTTGGATTTGATTATTTTGGATGATATTTTGGATTACATTATAAGTCACGGCACCATGTGTTTTTACAATGATTTAAGCAATTTAATATATAAGTTATACTATATTCAAAACAATTTTTCAAGTCACTTCAATATAATTTAAGTTGAAATGACCAAGTTGATTATACTTAATTTAAGGCAGTACCTGAACTTAAGTTTTTAAGTTGAAACAGGTGGATCTCTCTCTCTCTCTCTCTCTCTCTCTCTCTCTCTCTCTCTCTTTTTTTTTTTTTTTTTAAATTTATTAATTAATAAAATTATTATTTTACCTACATTTTTTTTTTTTTTTTTTCTTTTATACACAAAAGAGATACTTTGAAGAACGGCCAAGCCTCTGTTGTCTACGGAAGAGGATTAGGGCCAAGCAATAATAAAAAAAATAAAACCATCTTGAGATTAAAGTTGTTAAATTTCGAGAAAAAGATTGAGATAAAATGTTGAGAATAAACTCATTAAATTACAAAAAAAAATCATTAAATTACGAGAACAAATTTGTTAAATTATGAGAAAAATGTTGTTAAATTTCGAGAAAAAAGTCGAGATAAAATGTTGAGAATTACGAATTTGTTCTCATAATTTAACGAATTTGTTCTCATAATCTAATGACTTTTTTATTATTGCTTGGCCCTAATCCTCTTCCATAGTTTTCCATATGATGCAAGTAGATGTTACTGTAAAACATTGTTATTTTTTAATTATTTTCATACTATTAGAGTATTTATTAATATTTTGAATTAACGTTTATTTTATATATATATATATATATATATATATATATATATATATATATATATATATATATATATATATATATATATATATATAATTTTTTTTTTTTTTTTAAGTTTTCATTTTAATTTACATTAGGTTTCTGTTGTCATTTTTCTTATTTTTTTTATTTAAAATATTTCTATTTTGTTTTAATTTATTTTTCATTTGTTTTAGTTTTAGTCATTCTATTACTTCAATTTAAATGTGTTATTTTAGTTAGTTGCCAAGTTTTACATCTAATATTTATATTTATATCCTAAAGCCATAGATTTGTGTGAGGAATAGATTGAAATTTAAATTATTAAGTGATAATATTGCTCTCAAACCTCCTCTTTGTCTTTGTGAATATTGAAACACGCCGCATGAAAACAAGCTATGCCAAGTTTAATTCTGAACACAATTGGTTCGCATATGTTTCTTTGTCCTTTTTTGGAGCCCATTTAGATTGGTAAACAATACATGGACTTTTAAGCTGGGCACTAAATAAATCGGCCTAGCAGGGATAACCTTCAAAGAAAGATCTTTTGATATGTGTTCGTGTACATACATTAAATTAATTAAATGTCAGTATGAACTCAGATTCAGCAGTATGTTAACTTACCTGAACACATTTGAAAGGGCCTGAGGCTATTTTACACTAAACACTTCCTCTTCACACAATGTACCATTCACATGGAGCACATCCCATCGGTGTACTACCCCACCTCCACCCATACAAACACTGACCTCATATCCAGGTCAGCCTGATACCCAACTCCAGTTTCATTCTAACGCTTGTCACATCAAAAAGGCAATGAGTGAAAAGAGGGAATATCCACCCTTTAGAGATGTCAACATCATTATACAGGGACAAGACATGATAGTCCGTCAAGACAGATTCTTAACAGTCATTTCTGGGGGAGGTTTTTATGGCGTAACCACGATTCATTTGCTCGGCCGATTGCATGTGAAGACTGCAGAAAGGAATTCTTGAAGTTGAACACTAAGTGTTGACTGAAACTTCTTTGATGACTGAAAATTTCCAATAACAGCAAGGTACTGCACAGTATCTTCTCTCTAGATGGCAGTCATCAGAAATAAAATGATGAGATTGAGACATGAAACAGGAAGTGAGGTATAAATGTCAGGAAGTGTGATTGGCAAATTAAACTGGTACTTGGATTTAAAGGGGTCTTTGATTATGATTTCACTTTTTTAACTTTAGTTAGTGTGTAATGTTGCTGTTTGAACCTAAACAACATCTGCAAAGTTACGACACTCAAAGTTCAATGCAAAGGGATATATTTTCTTTTAAGGAAATCTCTTTTTAAGGACAACAAATGGCTGGTAGGGACTACAACGAGCTTCTTCCTGGGTTGGCGACATCACAAATCCCAAAATTTACATAAACTCCACCCACAAGAACACAAAAAACTCCACAGCAACTACATCAATTTATATATTTAAACGTCCAGTTTCATTCTAAAACGTCTTCCTGAGTCTCTCCATCAGTGTCGACTCCGGTTTGAACAATGTATGGCTGAACACCGTTCCTGACAATCCTCATTTTGGCTGCGTGAGATTCTCCAGCTTTGTTGTTGTTGAGCAAACCAAAGCGTGAGCTGTTAAACGTTGATTTTATTTTATTTTATTTCAGCATGACAAAAGTCCAGTTGAGATTAAGGAAAACAAATTCCGGGCCTACTAGATTTTTCACTGTTAAATTAGGTCAAAAACTTTTACAAACTTCTTCAATTATATCTAAATACGCCAGACCATCTCTAGACAATGCTGGTAAAAAGGTATTTAAACTTAATAAATTGTATGACCAATTTTTTTTTTTTTTTTTTTTTTTCATGAGTGAATTATATTGTGACTGCTATTTTGAAGTGTTGTGTAATGATGTCATGTGTGTAAGAATGGAAGCGAATGAGTAAAGAAGATGGATGAAGTTCACTACCCCTGTGCTTTATTGCTTGATAACTCCTGACAGACACTACATAATACATCTGTTGACATTGCTTTTTCTCCTTCACAGAGCCATTCACAGGGGAAAACCAGTCAAAAGGCATCAATGGAATGAATCAGGCAGAGTGAGTATAGCCTATATGTTCTTGTTTTACACTCTCCTTTAATGAAGGTACTAAGTGTAGTTGGTCCACACTTGACCTTTATTTCCTCATGGATGCAAAGGTTGGCTCGGAATTAGATAAGGGGATTCCAGTCCCCTCCGTGTCCCAAGTTGGATTTGGAGTAGGAGTGGTTTTGGCAGTGAGAGAAGGCCCAAACATGTGGAGCGCTGCTTAATTCTCAGCTATTTCAAGCCGGGGTCAACTGTTAATGAGCTCGACTCTCACAGCAGACTTTCTGCCCACAGGAATAGTGTTGATTGAGGGAAAAAAGTTTGACTGAGAAAAAGCAGTCTCTGTTTTTGCTATAAACTTTTCAAGGTCGCATGCTATCTGCATTTCATGCCAAAAAGACAGAATTCTGAGCTAGCAACACACATTTAAAATGAGGCTAACAGCGTTTAGCATATTAAGGACAACCGCACAAACCCAAACACTGCTGGGTTTTGTCATGAGGTTTACTTAAAAAATGCTGGAAGTGGGTTTTAATCTTGCATCCAATCTGTCCATTTTAACAAGAAAACAGCCCCAGTATGTTTTCTTTGGCCACTTTTTTTTTTTTTTTACTCCAGCAACCAACATAGGCTAATGGAGCCAAGAGGAAAATATCTGGGACAAATGTTTCTATGGGCAATTAAGTATGACTTAACATTTATACAATTCAGCCATTCTGAGAGATGCCTGCTGTGATAGGGCAGAGAACCTGTGTGTGTGTGTGTTTGGCTTCTGTCACGTCTACCAGAGTCAGTGAGTGTAATGACGGCTCCGGTTAGGCCCCATTTAGGTAACCGTAGACATTTGTATATTTCTTCCGGTTGTCCTTGGGGTTTCTAATGAGACTGCTTATTGTGAGTAGTAGAGGAATGTCTCTGAATTGGTAATTGTTTTCTTAAGCTAGAGAGAGAAAAATGAAAGCAAGCAACAGGCTGCTGGTTGTTATGGAAGTGAATACATGATGAAGCAATTCTCACACACTGCCATTTTTGTGCTGAACTCCTGTCAAAGAAAAAAAAAGAAAAAAAAATGAAGAAGAAGAAGAAAAAGAAACACTTTAAGAAAATAAAGCCTAATTTTAGAACCATAAAAATTGCATATGCATTTGTGTAAATAGTGGCAGATGCTTTTACGCCGGTGTAAACAGTACTGTCTAGCACTATTAAATTAGCATATGAATTAATATTTTAATATTTAAATATTGAGTTCTTTCAAGTCTTGTGCTTGAACGGACAAATTCACACAGAAATGTCAACTTGCCCATCTCAGTAGGTATCCCAGCAAACATAGTTGTTTGCGTTATGTCTTAAAGCGACAGCAGCCTAATGTTCCTGGTGTCGGTTTTTAATGTTAATCAAATGAGAAAAGACAAGGAAATCACTCAACTGATCTTGATTGAATAGCTTCTATGACTTTAATAAGTATTCATATTTAATTTATACAGTCAAATATGCAATGTTATTTTACATTTGATTTATTTATACAAATTCTGTTTCTGAAAGCTACTATTAGATACCTTAAAACCCTGAAAAGCACCGTTTATTTTATTTGCATCTATGCTCGATTGTATTTGTGCGGTTGCTTGTAGTTGGGTTATTTGTTCATATTTTCTTTATTTTTATTTGACAGTAGTCCTTGTTTCCCTGAACATACCACATACCAAACTGTACCAAAATTGTGACTCGTGATAAAAACTGAACCGTGAGTAATTTGAACCGTTACACAACAATGATGTACAAAAAAAAAAAAAAAAAAAAAAACACCTGAAAAGTTTTTCCTGTATACAGATGGGATTATTTTGACAATGTTGTCCATTCACACACACTCTAAAAACTGCTGGGTTAAATATGGACAAAACCAGGGATTGGGTTGTTTTCACTCAGCCATTTTTTTCAACCAATTTTGGATTTATTTTTTTAGCCAACAATATAGTAATATAGTAAAAGGCATGTTTTTGCTCAACCCCAATTAGGGGCAAATTTGTGGGGTATTTTAAGCTGAAACTTGACCAGACCAGAGACTTATATTACATCATATGAAAGAGGGCATAATACATGCCTTTTAACCCAACCTGCTGGGTTTGTCCATATTTTACCCAGCTTGGGTTTTTTAACCCAGCATTTTGCAGATCTGCAAAAATTACAAAAAAAAAAAAAAAAAAAAACATTGTATTATGCATTTTAGACCAGTAGTTGGTGATGCCAATTTGTAAATCATGCATGCTTGTAGACTAAACATGTAATACGCATGTGCACGCCATTGCCATTTTCTCAGATTCGCTGTTTTTTTGTTGTTGTTGTTTTTTGTTTTTTTGTTTACACAGAGACAATAATGGTATAGTTTTCAAAAATTTGCACTTTGAAGCCCTTTTTCAAAAGTTGTCAGTTAACAGCCAAAACCCAAGTTTATAGCACATGTAGAGCACATAATTGTAATTTTATCTAGTGTTATTCTATATTATATTTAAAGTTAATATATTTGATTGTACTAAACTGCAATTTCATTATAACAAATGGAAAAAAAAAATACAAATACAAAGTTCTGTCATGAAACTCTCATAGGTACTTAACTTTGTGTGCAACTCAACCTTCAAATACTTGGTTAGCATTTGCCTTAGCAGTGCAGCGCACTTTCAGAAACCCTCCATCTTCCCCAGCTCCACCTGTATAGATCTGCTACAAGTAATTCATGTATGCTATATTTGTACAGCAGCAGCATGTCTTACTTGCTCACAGCAGCGTGTCATATATGTATTGGCAGTAGCAAGTCCCGTACATGAACGCACCAAACAGAGGTTTACAGGGAACAAAGCTAGCAAGAGAACAATGAAACAAGAGGGCTATACAGAAAGACTAATGACAAACAAGGAACACCCGTGAACAATCAAGACAATGAACCAATCACAAAACAGAACTGATAAAACGCATGACTACATTAACCAATTACAACATACACAAAGATGAGGGAATCACATGACAACAGGGAGCACATTACAAACAAAGCAATGAAACAAAGCATGAACTTGAAAAATAAACCATGAAACATGAACATAACACCAAAACAAGATGTGATAGTAGCAGATCTATTCCACCAGGACCAAACATATCAACATTGTCATACCCATTACCAGGCTAAACACTCTGAGAGTTGTCATGACAAAAATATATTTAAATACAAGACATACAAATCAGAAATGGCATAAAACCATATTTTAGATTACCATAAATGCTTTTCAGTACACTTTAACCATGTTTGAAAGATGATAAAATTAACTACGGAATTACATATAAATATGTACTTAAATCCTACTTTAGTGGATCAAAAACTCTACATTTCTGAAAATCTGTGGCAAAATGTGCATAGAACCTTTTGTCACATTCAACCAGATTAACCTAATTTCAGTTCAAATGTGGTAGTTCTCTAAATTAGTATGCATGATTTGTAGAGCATGGTGTTTACCAGAGATAGCATCGTGTAATATTGGAATACAAGGAATATTTAATTACCTCACTTGGGTACTCTTTGAGATCTTTTCAATTTCAGGGGCCAAAACAAACAGCTTTAGCTGTCGTCTCTCCTGAATTGTGACACAAAGTGATCGTGCTGAAACTCTGAGATTGCAAGCAACATCAAGATCACTAAAGTTTCCAGATGATCGATTCTCCTCAGCCACAGCCGGACTCTTAGCAGGGATTAAAGGATGTCATTGAAGCCCTCTGTCCTGTCTGAAACTGATACCAGGATTTAATCTACAGTCTCCATGGTCAGAAAATGATGGTGATGGAAAACTAAAGCTGTATTTCTTTCTGCCGCCTTATCTAATTAGATTAATTTAACTTTAGAATCTGTGAGCAATCTTTTTCATTGGTAATACTAATACTTAATGCTTCTTTCATCTTTCCTCTTGGGAAAAAAAGTAATCTCAATGACGAGAAAGTTGTAGCAGTGCCCATTCCCATGAGTGACAAAAATCCATACAAGTAAAGCCACAATTGTTTTTTTTTTTTTTGTTTTTTTTTTGAGACTGACCAGTATTGACAAAGCCAAAAAGAAGAAAAAAAAGGAAAAAAGAAAAAAAGTCTAGTCTGACTGGTATGGAGCCCTGCACATGACATGAGGGGAAAAATATGCATATCGTGGACACAAATTAACAGTTCGACTTACTAATACGTCAGCAGCATGTTTAACTAATTTGTTCCTTTGTTCTAAGTAAATTGTGCACATAATATGATATTTTATTCGCTGATTTTACTAAATCGTGCACACAATATAATAATTCATTCCCTCAATGCCATGTTGTAACAACCCTTTCCCTTGTTTTAGTTAGATCAAAATGAAGGAACAAAAACAGTATGCCATCAAAAATGTGACATTAAAAATGGAATGTAAGAACTTTTTGGTTAGTGAAAATCGTGTTTTGCTAAAATTAAGAAAAAAAAAAAAAAAAAATGCACCATACATCTAACAGCTGTTAATAATAAAGCATGGATGATGTCAAATTACACAAGATGGAAGTCAGTGGGCATACAATGCTATTGAATATTTATTGTGCTTTTGTGGTGTGCCATTTGATGTAACACAAAAGAGAGAAACCAGCCAGTCAACGTCTTTTGTATGGCCTTCTTATTCTGACAGAATTCCCAGACATAAACTCACAATTGTGAAAAAAAAAAAAAAAAAAGTCTGAATTCCAGGATATAAACTTGCAATTGTGAGATAAATAAATAAATAAATAAATAAATTGTGAGATATAACCTCTTAATTGTGAGAAAAAAAAGAAAAAAAAAAGTCAGATTTGCGAGATATAACCTTTAAATTTTGAGAAACAAAGTCAGAATTGCGAGATCAAGGGCCCTATGTTAACTATCTAAGTGTGTGGTCTAAAGTGCATGGCGCAAGGACATGTCCGAATCCACTTTTGCTAGTTTAACAACGGTCTAAAAGATGAGAAAAAAAAGTTATAATTGAGAGATATATAACCTCGCAATTGTGAAAAAAAAAAAAAAAAAATGTCAGAATTCCAGGATATAAACTTGCAATTGTGATAAAAAAGTCAGAATTGTGAGATATAAACTCGGAATTGTAAGAAAAATGTCAGAATTTAGCTGACTTCAAATAAGAATTGATAAACTCGCAATTCTGACTTGTTTTCTCACAATTGGGAGTTTATATTTCACAATTCGGACTTTATAACTCAAAATTGCAAGTATCCCAAATTTCTGAGAAAAAAGTCTGAATTGCGAGTTTACTGTATATTCTGAGAAATCTCTCACAATTCTGAGGAATAAAATCAAAACCAAAAAATATAAACTTGCAATTGTGAGAAAATAAAAGTCAGTTACTTTTTTATTTTCATTAAAAACAAGCTTCTATACTTTTGTGATGTTTTTACAAATCATAAAGTTTCATTCATTAACACATTTTTGCATATGTTTCAAAATAACAGCAATAGACATCTCTCCTGATTAATTCTGATGTTTTATGGTTATGTTCACAAACTATAGTTCCTTTTGTGAAAAATGTTGGAAGCAGTCTTTTTTGTGGCCCAAAGCAATTCCAAGAACTGCAAAGTTTTCTTCTCACAGATTCCCTCTCTACCAATGCAAATGTCTTTTTTTTCTCCAAGTCTATACAATCCCAGTACGAGACGTAAGGCAGCCCGTGATCAAAAGCTCTACAGTTGTTGTAATGAGGTCCCGTCAAAAAAAAAAAACGTTGTAACAAGAGGGCCTAAAAGAGCAAATCCATGCCTATTCTTCCCGATCCCATTGTGTGTGAGTGTTCTGGGCACAGCCGTCTGGCCCCTCTAAACCGACAGGCCGATGAAAGAAGCTCGATTCTCACGGGCCGACCCGACAAGAGCAGGTGTGCCTCAGATTCCCTTACAGCCCTCCTCGAGCGCTCACCACCTGCCTCAGCTCACCTTCACCGCCCGACAGCGCCACTTTATCACCTAAATCTATCGCTGGAATAACTTTTAAGGGTTCCGTTTTGTTTTCGAATGGAAACTTTACATCCGGTGTCTGTAATTCAGACCTTCAGGGATGGATCCTCCTGAGCATCCCCGCAGTATTCCTGCAGCTCTGGCAGATTTCTTTGTGTGATGTCTGGACTTCCTTTCTTTCCAGTAGTTTCTATCAAGTTCGTGACATTATGAATGGACAATGATGTTCCATAAAAGGCTGATCATGTTGCCTCTAAAATAGCGAGGTTTCTTTGCTTTGAGGGTTGTCACCTGATCTCTTCCTGAAAATGGATATTGTAAAAGGAAAAGGCGGGATTAGGATTCTGTTTGGCCAAACTCAAAGAACAATAATCTACTTTTTGTTTGTTTTATGCTGCTTTGTACAACATGTTTGTCTACAATGATACCTGCGTAACCAGGTTGAATGAGGTCATACTGTTGGTTAGGATTTTGTTATTTTCTAAAAAAATATGAGAATAGCTGTCACAACAATAGGACTTACATTTGAGATAAATGTCTTAATTCTCAAATTGGAATTATTAAAAAGGTTAAACTATTCCTGATCCTGATGCATGTTAAGGTTAAAGGAATTCCTTTTAAAAAGCTAAGTTTGGAATGGAATACTATACTGCACAGTATACATTATATACTATTGTGTGTAAAAAAAAAAAATTAATAAATAAATTAATTAATTAAAAAAAAAAAATACAGTAAGTGAAACATTATAATTTCTCTGCAGTTTCACACCAAACGTAGTATCCGGTAAACTGAAACTTCTTTGAAAACTCATGCCAGGGTGAAGATTTTTAGAAACTCCAGCTGCAGTGTTGTTGTGTAGATGGTGAAACTGGACATTTTGGCTTGTGATGTCAGAAGAGGAACTGGTAATAACCTTTTTTCCAGGATTCTGATTGGCCAACATGGCTTTACAGTTAGGGTTATATCGCCACCTGTTGATTTAGCACTTCATAGCATATTTTTGTGTTTTTATGTGTTTTCAATTTATATATATATATATATATATATAATACTTGTGTACCTGTGGACTAGGCCATAAGCCACTAAACTCTGGTACAATTTTAAGTCCAATGATTGAGTTAATGAACAGAAAACCAGGCTGATTACATCAGAGATGAAAGAGAAAATAGAGACTCACACTGAATTTACATTCATTCTGGTGTGTGTTTTGCTTGAAAGCACGCGCTCTGTCATATTCTGTGATTGTTTCTGAAGAGCGAGAGCTCTCATGCATCCCGCTGTGTGAAATACAGACTGAACCAAACTTCAAATCATCCCACCGCTGGCCAGATTATATGCAAACTACGTTTCTCGGCTGGATAAAACAAACCAGCGTCTTGCTAGTAAAGTTTTGATGCATGCGGACTGCAATCAAGGTAAAGACAATTGTGGTGACGTACAGGAGTTGTACAGTAAGCACACGTGAGTCCGTAATGTTGATGTGAAAACATGTGGTCATCTTCGGTATCGCAACTTGACTTGTCTAAAATGTTAACAAGCTCTTTGTTGTTGCACTGTACACGTACTGTGAATTCTGAAAAGTTTTTTTTTTTTCCCTGTAATATTTTTCATGGGTGTTTTGTTGTGCAAAAATATATGAATTATATGAACTCCTGAATGGTTATTTGGTGTCCTTTTTTTGGAAAAAAATCTAAATTTACAGTGAAAAAAGCCTGCTGAAAATACAGTTTTGTGAGAATCACCCTTCAATCTGATGGTTTACTTTGACAAAATGATAACAAGATAAATGCTGTATGCTTAATTTAACGATATGGATGTGATTAATCACAATTAAAAATGTTAATCTATTGACAGCCCTTACACAGTATTTGGCTCAGTTGTATACTATAATAGGTCATCCTGGTATCATATAGAAAATCTGCACATATTGCATAGCACACACCTTATACAATGAAGAAACAGCACAAGTATTATGATACGATGCTATTCTGAACAAATCCATTCTCAGCTGTGTTGACACTTCCTGTGAGCACAAAAGCCATCATGAGAGACATTACATCCTCTCTGAAAGGTAACATAAGCAGCATTTTGGGCAGCCCTGTGGATAAACAGGCACATCAGGATCAGGAAGACTTTGGAAGTCAATGTAGTTGAAGCCTCTGAGACATATGCTCTCAAATGTCATCTGAGGAGACCTTTAGTTGTCTGCTATGCATGCTCAGTCATTTTCCCACAAAGACACAATCACACACGCATACAATTTAAAACCAAATGCAGGGCCTATTAGCATTACATTAAGGAGGGCAGGCTTGTTTCACTATAATAAGCCCCAGTGTGCTTTACTTGACTGTGAGCTGCAATTTTTTATTTATTTATTATTTATTTCTATTATTGTTTTGCGCATAGGATAGACAAAATGAAAATGCTCTCTCAGGTAGCAGGAGTACAATTTATTATTTTTTTTCTCTCTCCTTTTTTTTCCTCTTTTTTTAAGCATTGAGAAAAATGACAACAACAAATAAGAGTAGCTATGTCTTTACTAAGATATTTTTGCTAAAATATAGTTTTAAAAATTGAAATGTGTCACATGTTGCTATGAGGTTGCTAAGGTGTTCTGGTTGGTTGCAAAGTGGCTGCATATGGAGAGTAGCTATGTGGTTGTTAAGGTATTCAGAGTGTATTTTTTATTTTTATTTTTTTTTTTTTTATGAGACTGCTACACTGTAAAAAAAAAAAAAAAAATTGTAAAGAAACAGATTTTTGGTAAACAGTACTGAATAGGGATTCACTGACATTAAAATTCTGGGCAAAAACAGAAACTAAAAATTTTGAATGCACTTGCCTGAAACCGAAAATGAGTTTTTAAAACAAATTATTAATTTCTTATTTCTTAAATTAGCTAATTAGTCTAATAAATATATATAAATATAATATAATTGTATTATTATTAGACTTTTTAATTAAATTCAATAATTTTACTGAATCTGAATGTAAAAAAAAAAAGTCAATAAAATAAAATAACCACACTTTTATTTAAAGAAACACACCAAATTGCCAGAAAACATTTAAAAATAATATTAAATATTAATATCAATATATCAGTATGTTATTCTTCATTCAGTTCCATGCAACAGAATCAAACTGAACTAGGGCTGCCCCCAACTAAAGATTTTTCTATTCGACTAACTGTCATTCATTTAACTAATCGCACATTTATAATATTTTAATTATATGTAATAATATATGATACTGTGCTCAAGCGTAAGTATAAATAACACAATGGGTGGCCAGTTTGCGGCAAAAGTAATGATTATGAATGTGTTAGAAAAAATAGCAAGGAGACATTTCACTTATCTATTATTAAACTAGTGTTTGCTGAGTCAGTTTTAGCTGTGAAGATGAATCGTCATTTCCGCAGTAGCCAGTGGATGCACCTTTAGAGAGAAATGCACCTTTCATACAGATTACATAATCAGAGAGTAGCCTATATTTGTTTTCAATTCGAATAGGTTTGTTTAAAAGTAGGCATCTCAAGCTTTGAGGCAAGTAGGCAAGTTTATTTTACAAAAGCACAAGACCCTTTACAGTTTGGAATTATGTATTACACTTATCTGTATGACCAAAAATGTTGCAGTACTTTAAGTTGAAAGAGATGCAAGTGATCGCGCCTCCATGTGCAGTAAAGTGCGCTATAGGCCTAGGTCAGCTTACACATTCTGCACAAACACATGGATATGCACCTAATAATAGTGCACATTTATCTAGGTTAATGTTAGAGCGAGCGGCCATGTAAAGTTGCTACTTGCATGTTTCAAATAATGAGCCATATTTGAGGTTGATGAATGCTAGACGAATGTTTGGATTTCCTGACCAGCATAGTGTAACAAGGACCCGTTGTTAACAATCTGTGTACTTGACTTCACCTCTTCCTGTGGAGTTTTTTTGTGCATCTTCAGAAGCAGTGCACACAGAGGGGCGGGACAGCATATATTATCGGCTCACATTTTAAGCCTTTTTTCTCTTTCGGACAAAAACTGAAAATGCCATTTTTGCCAGCCGAAATGTCAGTGCATCCGTAGTATTGAAATACCGTTTCAGTTTTTCTACTTCAAAATTTCATATTTAATTCAATGTGTTACTTGCTGTTTCTTTGTATTGGTAAAATTTAAAAGCAATTTCTAAGTGAAACATTTTTCTACACCATTTTTTTCAGTGTAGGGTGTTCTGGTTGGTTGCTGTTACTAGGTGGTTGCTAGGATGTCCTGGACTGGTATATGATGTGGATTTTAGCGTGTTGCTTTGAAGTTTCTAGGGTGTTCTGGATGGTTGTTAGTGGTTGCTTACTGGCCAACCCCCCAAGTCTCCATGACACTTGGTCACTAGATATTGGGTTGGGTGATGTCTACCAAATTGGCATCAGACAATTTCTACAGTGAAAAATCACTATGGACAATAACATAATGAGGTTGTGTTTGAGCATTAAGCTCCGTTAATGTGGCACGCGTCTAGAGAAAGAGGTGAAAGGGCTTGAATGAAGCGTGTTGACGATGGTGAATCACGATGCTGGCTCAACATCATGATGTCTTTCAGTCATCGGCGATGGATGATGGCATCGTCTATCGGCCCAACCCTAGATATGGCTCATTCAGTGTAATTCGTGGGGATTGTTTTGCCTAAATAAACCTGATTGCTTTGAAGAGTAATAGGACAGCTCTGTCGTCAAGCCACACAAATTGGTATCACTATCACACATGGTGCAGAGCAATTTATACAACAAACTTTATTATTTAGGGTTAGACGTTGGTTCAAATAGTTTGAGTATTGATCGCTCTCTAAAGGGTAGCTAGATCCATGATCTCAACGTCAGGTCTGACCTTTTAACTAAAAGGTTAAAACCTTTAATGACATCTTAAATACAAAGAATCAGCCAAAAATCAAGATCAACCTCTCTTCCTGGGCAGATAATTCATTACATGTGGTTTGAGATAACATTTCTAAATCGTGCTCTAAAGAAGTGGCAAAGGGCACAGGTGGGAATTTCGAAGTAAACCTACAGTCAAGACCAAAACACAGTCCCTCAGGAGTCACTCACATGGCAGGCACTTCAAAACTGCGAAAGCCATGCAGAGAATGCACAATGAGCTTCCCTCTGCTGTTTTCCATCTCAACCCTTATTGTTTCACTCCCTAGTCCTGTGTATATCAGAGCTGACCTCATTCTACCAGACTCCTGCTCCATGCGGTATCTCACAGCCTGCGGGCCACAGACATGTGGTGCTGACACAACCCCAACCAGCATCCCCAGAGTCTCACCGCACAAACCCTGGGTCGTTCTCTCTATATCGCCTGAAGGGACCAGGTTGCATGGCTTGTTACAGAGAGGACTGTGAAAACAAACCCCTTAAACATGGCTCTGATGTGGGCATTTACACAGGTGCAGCACCACAGTGCCTAATCCCTTTTAATAGAGGAAGTAAGGAAGTTATGTGAAATGGAAATTGCTTTTTTATTTATAATTTTATTCCTTTTTCTCATTTTCTGTACCCAAACTCTCACAACTGTGAGATTACATCACCAGCAGGCACATTTCGACTCGCAGGCCTGTAAAACACGAGGTCCTTCATCATAAATTTAACTGTTTGTGTTGGCATGCTCACTCACAGTGAAGTGAAGTGAAGCTTTACATGTTGACTGTGCCGTTCCAGTTGGTAAACAGGGCTTTATGAGTTTGAACAGTCAAACTCATACTAATTAGTGTTTAATGTATGATTTAAAGACTGGATTTTATTGCTTCAAAGAAACAGACACCCCAAGCCCAACATAGTCATACCTTATCATTAGCTAAGCAAACAAGCTAACACAATGTTGTTCTTTTCGCAGTATGCAAGCTAAGTTCCAGTTAGATTCTGGAAACAATTTAGAAGATTGATTGAAGTAGCTAGTTAAGCTGCCATGAGCTGTTAGCCCTAACCTTGTACATTAGGACATGTCTAAATACATGTTTTAATACTGTGATATGTATGATTTTGTGCAATAGACATCAACAGTAACAGGGAAACAAAAATTAGTCTAACAGTGCTAACATTTAGCAAGCTAGCATTTAACAAGCTAGATAGTATGGGGCCATATGTTGGGTTGTAGCAAGGCCGTAACCATGTCTTGAACATTGGGAGAGGGTGGGGGAGAATTTGGCATGTGGTAGCGAAACTTATAAAAAGTGTACAAGTGCATATATATATATATATATATATATATATATATATATATATATATATATATATATATATATATATATATATATATATATATATATATATATATATATATATATCGCGATAACTAATTAAGATACTTCTCTGCCTCAGTCATCAGATTTTATGGTTACAAGTCTCCTTTTTACAAAAGTCCGGGGTTAATAAGCATCCAGACTATCAGTTCACATATTCCGTTTCCCTTAGTTCTTGAAAACACTGTTGTAAAAGTGGCTGAAATTTATGGCTTGAACCTTGCAGCTTTAAATGGGAGATTTCCCTCGTGTTGGCTGCCTCAGCTGGGCCAGAGAGAAAGCTTTGCACCACACACGGGCCCTGTGGGAAGAATATGGAAAATTTGCTGTATGATTTTAAAGCCGCTAATTGGAGGAAAGCCAGGGCCAAAAAACAACTCCTTTACCTTTATACCCCTTGTGCACAGTGGTCCAAAAGCCCCGATCTGCTGTAGAACTCAAACAACTCTTAGTGGACCCTTTTGAACTTTGAACTTAGTAAAAGCTCAGTCATATCTGTGAAAGACAGATGGGTTTATATATATATATATATATATATATATATATATATATATATATATATATATATATATATATATATATATATACACACAAACCTGATTCCAAAATAGTTGGGACACTGTACAAATTGTGAATAAAAACAGAATGCAATGATGTTGAATTTTCAAATTTCATATTTTATTAAGAATACAACATAGATGACATATCAAATGTTTAAACTGAGAAAATGTATCATTTTAAGGGAAAAATAAGTTGATTTTAAATTTCATGGCATCAACACATCTCAGAAAAGTTGGGACAAGGCCATTTTTAACACTGTGTGGCATCCCCTCTTCTTTTCATAACAGATTGTTATCCTGGAACTTACCATACCCTGGGAAGATAGTATCGAGGAGGCCAATGAGAGGAAGAGGGCAAAATGTGCTGAACTAGTGGAGGAGTGCCGGAACAATGGGTGGCGAGTGCGGTGTGAGCCCATCGAGGTGGGATGCAGAAGGTTTGCTGGCCAGTCTCTCTGCAAGGCCAATAACATCCTGGGCATCATAGGAGCCAGTAAGCGAAGGGCCATCAAGGAGGTCACGGAGTCAGCGGAAGTTGCCTCAAGGTGGCTGTGGAAAAGGAGAGGAGAACCATGCGTGGGGTAGGGCTACCTGGACACAAGCTGGGGCTTGATCAACCCTAGCTGGGTCGCCTGGGTGAGAGTGTATGATGCTTGAAAGACCCGAAACACTCCGTGACCCCAGGTAACATCACTGATGATGTGTCCTGGTTGCATCGAGTCGATGTATGTTACAAGTGCAAACATCTGGGGACTGAGGAGACAAGTTGCTCAAGTTTAGGAATAGGAATGTTGTCCCATTCTTGTCTAATACAGGCTTCTAGTTGCTCAACTATCTTAGGTCTTCTTTGCCGCATCTTCCTCTTTATGATGCGCCAAATGTTTTCTATGAGTGAAAGATCTGGACTGCAGGCTGGCCACTTCAGTACCCGGATCCTTCTTCTACGCAGCCATGATGTTGTTATTGATGCAGTATGTGGTCTGACATTGTCATGTTGGAAAATGCAAGGTCTTCCCTGAAAGAGACGACGTCTGGATGGGAGCATATGTTGTTCTAGAACTTGGATATACCTTTCAGCATTGATGGTGCCTTTCCAGATGTGTAAGCTGCCCATGCCACACGCACTCATGCAACCCCATACCATCAGAGATGCAGGCTTCTGAACTGAGCGCTGATAACAACTTGGGTTGTCCTTGTCCTCTTTAGTCCGGATGACATGGAGTCCCAGTTTTCCAAAAATAACTTTAAATTTTGATTCGTCTGACCACAGAACAGTTTCCCACTTTGCCACAGTCCATTTTAAATGAGCCTTGGCCCAGAGAACATGATCCTGCGCTTCTGGATCATGTTTAGATATGGCTTCTTTTTTGACCTATAGAGTTTAAGCTGTCAACGGTGAATGGCACGGTGGATTGTGTTCACCGACAATGTTTTCTGGAAGTATTCCTGAGTCCATGTTGTGATTTCCATTACAGTAGCATTCCTGTATGTGATGCAGTGCCATCTAAAGGCCTGAAAATCACGGGCATCCAGTATGGTTTTCCGGCCTTGACCCTTACGCACAGAGATTGTTCCAGATTCTCTGAATCTTTGGATGATATTATGCACTGTAGATGATGATAACTTCAAACTCTTTGCAATTTTTCTCTGAGAAACTCCTTTCTGATATTGCTCCACTATTTTTCACCACAGCATTTGGGGAATTGGTGATCCTCTGCCCATCTTGACTTCTGAGAGACACTGCCACTCTGAGAGGCTCTTTTTATACCCAATCATGTTGCCAATTGACCTAATAAGTTGTAAATTGGTCCTCCAGCTGTTCCTTATATGTACATTTAATTTTTCTGGCCTCTTATTGCTACCTGTCCCAACTTTTTTGGAATGTGTAGCTCTCATGAAATCCAAAATGAGCCAATATTTGGCATGCCATTTCAAAATGTCTCACTTTCAACATTTTATATGTTATCCATATTCGATTGTGAATAAAATATAAGTTTATGAGATTTGTAAATTATTGCATTGCACTGTATTAGGCTAACAGTTAAAGGTAAGGTAGGTTTTTTTTTTTTTTTTTATATATAAATACTTTTTGTTATACTGGTTGAAATTCTCTTCACATCCTTATAGCAATCAATAATAGAATATTATTAAAATTAAAACATGTACATATATCTTCTATGGAAGTCTCAGGATAAAAAATGTTCATCCAGTCATTGCATTTGGTCCAAATGCAATTATACGATGCCCTACCTGCCTTTCAACATATGTATTTCCATACCTCCACACACAGTCAGTAGAGGCTCGCGGCCCGGAGCCAGGCGAAAGTATAAACAAGACTTAAGGCTATGCAGTGTTGTAAACAGACAGTCACTGAGCAGCACAAACAAACAGCAGTCACCTATTACAGTTCCTCCTGAGCCAAAATAACTAATTTATGCTGCGTTAACGCCATGTCATAACTGTAATTACGCGACAGCAACCCGTGACGTTCTACCCGGAGCTGTTCACTTCCTCAGATGTTTCTATGTCAACACTATCAATGCCTAAATTAATCTGCAGCAGTCAGGTGGTACAAGAGCTCTGTAAGTTCTTTATGTTCATTATTATTGTAATTGTATGTGCTTTGAGACAGCAGTAAGATAATTTAACATAACTTGTCTCTCAACTCATGATGCTTTGCAGACTCGGTTGTGTGCGTTCATGTGTTTTGAAGGAGGCGTGGCTTTGGAGAGCGTTCTGAAGGGAAGGGAGGCCTCATGCTTTCAAAGCTAGCTTGCTTTTGCTAGCCTCTCCAGAATTGCCTACATTACCTTTAACATAGGATGTTACGGGTTTAATACGAGTTAAACTCTGTGGACAAGTATAATTGATTATCACTGGTAATAATTTTGACTCATCCTACAGTTTGTAAAAACAAAACAATCTTGCCTTTACAGTAATGCACTTACAAAAAGGAAGTCTATAGGACCAAAGCATTCCAGATGCTGTCATTTATATTTTGCGAAAACGGCAAAAAATGCTGTATTCTGCTGCCAGGCCAGTAGGTGGCGATGTCACTTTGTAAAGAAACATCACACACCTATAGACTGAACACATAATATTTATGTGCATGACTCCACTGTTTTCACTGTTTTTGTAGTCTACATAGAGATGATAAAAATTGCTCTTTGAAACACATTTTCAAAAGTTTGTGTTTTCAGGCCATTGTCATGTAAAATAAATGAATAAAAAGTTTTACATTCTTAGTTAAAAACTATGTGATTGTGTGTGTATGTGATTTCAGGTTTAACTAGTTCATATTGCATTTTTAAGTTGAGTGTGTAATTAATTTTCTTTAGAGTATGTATTGAAATGTTCATTTCAATTAAATGTTTTACCCCATAGACCCCTGCATTACTCTAAAACATTTTTGCTGTTTTTTTATAAAATGCGTGATCAAATCAAAACTAGTGCTGGTCAACATGTCACAGATGCTTAAGACAAAAAAAAAAAAAAAATGCATGAAATCAAAACTAAAACTAGAGCATTTACTTTAACACATTCCTGGTCTTTTTGTGCATGATTCACTGGTAAATGTTATTCCAAAGAAATATCTTTATCTATATATTTACACTACAGTCAACAGCACAGGCTTGCAACCTTCCTTAAGCCAGTCAGCTATTGAGAGACTGGGGGTCATTAGTTTGAGCTGTAGGGAAGTTTTCAAATATGCGTCATGCTGTGAAATGGCCTGATTAAATGCAATTCAAAAGTTTCCTTTTTTTCCATCTTCAAATTGTACAGTATAACATTCTAAATTCAGCGTTTTATTTTGGCTCTAGCACCCACAATTGGCAAGTCATTCCACAGAGTCATTTAAATGCAGATGAGAGAATACTCAACTCTCAATGTGTCAAAACAACATTATCACAATTGCATTGTTTGCACCAACCACAAAATATATTAGTGGTATTTGCTAGAAAACCATCACTAGTATTACTGCTCATACTTAGCATTAACGGTTTATTCAAATCTCTAATCCTAAGTATTAAACTTTTTTTCCCACATAACATATTCTGCACCCCAAATTGTGTGGCTTGTTAATGTGTGCTATTTCTTTTTTAAAGCAAAAGTCATTTGACAGATGATCAAATTTATGTAAGGGTCATTTTCTAAGGGATTAGTATGGAAGTATGTTTCCGCCACTGAATAAAATATTAAAAAAGGTAATTGTGACTCACAATTCTGACTTATTTTGTCAAAATTGCATGATATAAACTTGCAATTCTGACTTTATAACATGCAATTGCAAGTGATGAAGTCAGAATTGTAAGATGTAAACTCTCAATTCTGAGAAAAAAAAGGTCAGTCTTTTCCCTTTAGAAATTATGTTATAACTCACAACTGCGAGTTTATATCTCACAAATTTGAGAAAAAAAAGTCAGAATTGCAAGATATGAACTCATAATTCTGAGAGAAAAGTCAGAATTTTGATTTGATTTTGAAGATTCTCCATTCTGACTTTATTTCTTGCAACTGTGCATTTATATTCAGCATTTTTGATTTTATAACTTGCAATTGCGAGTTTATATATTGCAGTTCTGAGAAAGAAAAAAAAAAAGAGTCAGAATTGTGAGATAAAAAGTTTTAATTTTTTTTATTCCTTGCTGGAAACAAGCTTCCATAGATTAGACTTAAGATTTTAATTAAAACAAGTGGTGGAAAAGGTGAGAACATATAGTTTATTAAAGGAGTGACCTTAGCCAGATACTGTAAAGAGACAAAATATCTCGTATTGTGAATGGGATTGTTTATCCTATAAGGAACCACCTAGCAACCACCCTAACGATCACATAGCAACATCCTGGCAACCATTCTCACATAGTGTTGGTGAATTTTTCATAGGAACTTGTAAAAATCATGTTGAATTTACTCTTCCAGATCAGATTTAGTTAAAGGCAGCTGATTTTCAAGAATGCTGACCGCACATTTCTCTGTTTTAGACTTACATGTTCCAAGTGCTTGTTTACACTGGTGAATCCCTATAGAGCAGCATGAATTCTTAAAAAAAAACCTGATGTGTTAGTCTCTAGATTACTAATCTGCTGACTGGGTATGTCCAATTGATTCAGTATGGTCTTTAGAGGGAATGAATGTGGGGCACAGCTCACAGTAATGAGTCATGTGCTTGGAGATAAGACTGGGAGAATGGAACATGGACACAACACTCGACCACAACCCCACCAATCACTCAAACCAGAGTGGGAATTGTGGGGCTGTCACATACAGGACGTAGTTAGTGTGTTATCTGCGCTTTGAATGGTGACCCCTGGAAAGAGGCTAAAAGCTCATTCCTTGTTCTCCTGCCTGCTCCTGTTCTTATCGTTGGGAATTGTATTTGCAATTAACCTTGGAGACACCCGTCACTTCATGACAGCATAAAGGATCTTTGAGAAAATGAGCTGAAAATCGTCTGGCATTGAAATTTATAACTAAAGCAGATATAGAGAGAGTTTGACTTCAGCCAATATCAAATATGGATAAAGCTCATGTTGCACTTTTACCCTCTATTAAGAGCTCTGAACCATAACCAGTGAGTTTTGGCAAGCAGAGAAGTGTGTGACTGTTTCTTAAATATTAAAATATCGAAAGTCTTCAACTTTTCCCTCCTTTGAACAGTGCAAACACTATTGAACTGTTTACCATTCCTTTTTCCTCTATATTGGTTAAAGCCATATACGTTAGTTTGAATGTGTCGCAACATCAAAAGCAATTTTGGATGAACGTTATGAGGAAAAAGATGACTAAAGTTCCTTGCACACTTTTACGTTTTTCCGTATTTGCAAACCAATACAAAATGGAGTGTTCAAGCAGTGAGGATGATTGTGTTGTCCTCTCACTTCTTAAAAAGAGAAAATGAAAGAGGAAATATTGGGTCCGTCCACTCCTGAGATTGAGTGGAGAGGAAGGAGAATTCCACCTCCTTATCAAGGAGCTGCGGGATTAATCACTGTAGGTGTAGGAAACACTTGTGTTACTCATAGTCTTCTATATTCCATGTCTTTGTATTCCACATTTTGTTTGTCATACAGTTCTTTGTGCTGCGAGACGAAGTGGATCAACGTGTCAGACGCCATTCTGGATTTTGGCGTTCGCTTGTACGGTGGATCTGAATTGTCAAAACACCTCTCAAAATGGTTGCTATGGATACAAAAAATGCAGAAAACGGAACCCGATCCTTTTTTTTTTAATGATTGACGAAAGCTTTGGAGGCAGTGTGTAAACATGATTGACACAATGTGGGGTCGTATTTATTTTCTAACGTGTGAACATTTTGGACATGAATTTCCTTAACTTCAGTTTAGTATTACAGAAAGAATCCTGTTCGTTTCAAATGTTGCTTTCGCATATATTCATTACTGGTAAACATTATCAAAGGTAATAATGTTAAACAGTTGTTACTATGGGGATATTGAATGCTTGAATCTGACTGGTTGAAAAATGTTCTAAGGTGTGCAATTATTTTCAGGGAAATACAGGCAGATCTTGGCCGCATTACATATCCATATCTCTTCGCCAGATGAGTTCAGTTATATGTAAGGTCCTACAACAGCAAAAGAACCAAACTCACAAAGACACTGATGAAGCAAATAAATATATTAAACAATAGGATAAAAATAACATATTACTTGCATGTTTTTTTTTTTTTTCACAAATTACATTTTATTATGTACTGAAAGCACATACTCATAATACATAATACACAATACATAATCAGATTTCAAGCAAAGTCTTATTTTGCTGTCAACGTAATGACATTGTTAATTTGTCTTTACTGATTTGTCTTTGCTGCATGCTCAGAATGCTTTAAGCCATGATTTTTGGAAGTAAAATTTAGAAGTAACATATGCTGTATGCCGATTCAAGGTTGAAAAAAGTTTTTTCCACCGTCACAAATAACTCAGTGGTCTAAAGGGATAAGACCTTCGGACGCCCCCCGCCTGGTGTGAGCTGTGATACAGTGCTGCTCTTTTTTTTCCTTTTTCTTTTTTTTTTTTTTTGCAATGTGTGGGCAAACAACCAACCGGTGATTTTTGGCAGGGTTCTGCATGGAGATGGCCGTCCAGGGAGCTGTTACTATGCCGAGTGACTTTCCTTTCCGCTCGTTTGGAGGAGTAATGACACAAAAAGAGAGTGAGAGAGTGGGGCGGCCTGTTTACCTTAGCAACAAGAGCAGCTGTTGTGCGGCCACCACAAACTTTTTCATGCCTGTCTGGAAAAGTGTTCAAAAAGCTTTTCTCAACATTAACTATGAAGTCACTGTGTTATTTATTGAAGTGATATATACTGTATATATATATATATATATATATATATATATATATATATATATATATATATATATATACACCTTACACCTTATGCACTTCACCTTACTCATTGAAAATAAAGAATAGAAGTAAAATGTGATTCCCCTCACCATTCCTCTTAAAAAAAACATGACCATTTTGTGCAGCAACTAGATTTTCTCAAATGTGGTTATAAATGTAGACAGAAAATTCTAGTTATAAAAAGTTAAATAAAACATACATTTACTTTATAAATATTAATAAACACAGGTAGGTGTTACAAAACCAGTCTATTTCAATGATTTATGGATTGCTAAAACAAGGGATTTGGATCTGTCCACACATACAAAATCAGTGTTGACCTTGTAGACCAGCTAAACATTCCATGCGGTTAAGTTGACCTTGGAAGCTGTGAGGTTGGGTAGGATTGAATGGACTATATGTCATGGATGATAATGGATGGCCTGGAGTAACTGAGAGACCGAGACATCACCTGAGGGAAGTGCTGCTAGAACCAGAGATAATTATCGTGCAGAGGATTTCTTAATTTCCTCTAGATTTATTTTGCAGTCAGTTGCAATAATAAATGCAAATCTGACCAATCTCTGTATTTGTAATATGCAACCGCAATAATGAGCACAAATTCAAACAAACCCTGCATGTGATATATCCAATTTCTATAATAAACAGTTTAGATCAAATACAATAATAAACTGAATGTGAATATTCAACCAATTCATGCATTTGTATTATTAAAGTCACAATAATAAACACAAGACTTACTAAACAACACATTTGCAATCTGCACACAATAATACATGCAAATTTGGTAACACTTTGGAATGGTGAGCATATGTTCACTATTAAGGCTTTTGCCTCAACAAACTCTTAATTTACTGCTTATTAATAGTTAGAAAGGTAGTTGTTGTTGTGTTTAAGTTTAGGTATTGGGTATAATTTAGGGATGTAGAATATGGTCATGCAAAATAAGGCATTAATATGTGCTTTATAAGTACAAATAAACAACCAATATGCAGGCTACTGAGCAACTAGTTAAAAGTGAGAATTGTTCCCTATACGAAAGTGTTTTTACTAATTTTGTTACTGCAAATTTTACTAATCCTTTCATGATTTTAATAGCTTGTAATTTTAAAGATTTATTTCCCCTCCATAATTAATTAGCCACCTATACAAATCGCTAAACCATGGCACTGTCAGGATTTTAATAGATTTTATTAGTATCAGAGGTTGCTATTTCATATCATTTGTCTTCATATGCCAGGCCAATCAAATTCATGTGTAATCCTGTTCCTCCTTAAACAGACTTGTGTATAATTTTGGATATTATTTATGGCATTAAAAACTGTAATAACTTAATATCCACAATTTTCTCTTGGGATTTATGGGAAGTAAATAAAATGTATGCTACAGCAACCATAGATATTTAGTTGGATATAAGTCTATAGATGTGACACACACAAACACTTGTCGTTTATGTGGACTCTATACTGAATAAACTGAACATTCTATCCCCCTACCCCTAAACCTTCCCATCATAGGAAACTGTCTGCATTTTTTGAATTTCAAAAAAACACAGTTTAGTATGTTTTTTAAGCCATTCGGTTTACGAGGACACAGGAAGTACCACAGGAAGTTGCCTATTTGCCCCCATCACTGCTGAAGCTTCTCGGACAACGTACATGACAAGCTGCTTCTTCTTTGACTTTTCCCTTGATACTCAGCATGACCGTGGACACTGCCTACTAGCAGTCTGCATGCACGTCAACGTGGACCACGATGCAGAAGTATAAATGAAAACATATGCATAGCTTACACCGCACAGGCACCGTATATATATATATATATACTGTATATACATATACCTGTACTAACACTAACACTGGAATCCTGTGTTTGTGCCTGTGGGAACGCTGGTGTAAATATATGTGAGGTGTTACATCAGGACTGTGATTCCTAACAGCACACTTCATGTTCAGTCTCTGCAATGTAATGTTCGCTTTGTTTCATTGTGGCCCTATAATGGATTTTTTAAATTGACCTTTCATGTAGTGTGTAACATAGCTCTAAGTGAATGAAAACAACCTGCAAAGTTTTAAATCTGAAAGTGCACCGTATATAAAGTTATTGTCTCTCAAAAGTAAGAGTCAACTCTGAGTCAATTAAACAAGTCGTTTGTAAAACGAATCCCAAGCCGTTTTGTTGTGACGTCACAGCGAAACATTAGCATATTGCCCACTTATTGTGTGCACAAATGGCAGGGAACATTCATTTTTTCAACAATACCACAGCAGTACAGTCTTTTGTTGTGTTCCCGTCACTTTACTGATGACTGCTTCTCAATCCTCAGGGAGTTGAACGCAGGATTCACAAAACGCTTGGTCTTAAAATATGGATCAATGCCCAGTTTATTTGGACCAGCTTGCTCCTCTGAATCTCAACTGGTAATTAATAATTGATGTTTATATTTTCTAACGATCATTAAAAATTCACAGTTTTGAATATTATGTTGTGTAACATACACCCTAGTCTGTATGTCTCCTGCTAACCGGTTAACTCACGTTTCTGTAGTTCTGCTATTCAGATGTGGTTCCAATATTGTCTAAAATGTGTCGATTAAGGCAGCTTGTCTGTCTTATTACTTGGAGTAATGATCAAGGATGGAGCAAGACTTTTGTTTACAGAGTGTAATGCATTAGCTATTCACGTTTGTGCTCGGCTAACGTGGGAGTTTACAACATAGTTGTGAGCTAGGTTCGCTTACATAACTGTAAAACAAACTTTTTTTATTATTACATATTACATTATTATATTGTAATAGGATGTTAAGATGCTGGTCCGCGCAAACTAGTTGAAGTATTCTCACTGTAAACACCCATTGTAATGTCAAACAATGTTATAGCCATTTTTTTTTTTTACTTTGGTAACTGTTATGACAGAAAGGTCTGTGTACAAATCTGGCCTAAATGTTTATCTTATTTGAGGTTCCCACAGGTGCACCTACATAAAGTATAACAGTGACACTGCTATCACATCTATTAATAACGCAAACAAAGGTGACACTTACCATATAGAAACGTCCTTCTCCAGTCGTGATTGCGAATCAGTTTCTGGTTGATCAATTACCTCAGACGTTTCATGGTCAGACTCGGGCTCGAATTGATATGGTAAAATCAATGCTATCTTTTCTGTGTACAATGTCTTGCGAATTGATAGCTGTCATTCAGTTATGGCAATGGATGTGCAGTAGACTAATCACAAAGGACTGGGTCATCTGACCAATCAGATGAGTGTAGGCTCACGGAAAGGAGGGGTTTAGAGAGACTGATTCTTTGTACTGCTTCTAATGAATCGTTTACAAAACATTGAGAACTGAGGTGAAATTAAATGTATATTATGAGAAAACAAAAGTGTTTTTTGGCCTTGCATGCATGAAAACCTGTTGTAGGAGACTCCTAAAACAATATTAGGAACCTATAAGAACCTAAAGGCATAATAGGGACACTTTAAAGGTGCCATCAAATGTTTTTTTACAAGATGTAATATAAGTCTAAGGTGTCTCCTGAACGTGTCTGTGAAGTTTCAGCTCAAAATACCCCATAGATTTTTTTAAATTATTATTTTTTTTAACTGCCTATTTTGGGGCATCATTAAATATGAGCCGATTTATGCTGTGCGGCCCCTTTAAATGCTGACGCTCCCCGCCCACGGAGCTCACGCTTACCTTAAACAGTGCATAAACAAAGTTTACACAGCTAATATAACCCTTAAATGGATCTTTACAAATTGTTCGTCATGCATGCGGCATGCATGCATCGGATTATGTGAGTATTGTATACTGTTATATTGTTTACATTGATTCTGAATGAATTTGAGGCTATGCTCCGTGGCTAACGGCTAATGCTACACTGTTGGAGAGATTTATAAAGAATAAAGTTGTGTTTATGAATTATACAGACTGCAAGTGTTTAAAAATTAAAATAGCAACGGCTCTTGTCTCCGTGAATACAGTAAGAAACGATGGTAACTTTAACCACATTTAACAGTACATTAGCAACATGCTAACGAAACATTTAGAAAGACAATTTACAGATATCACTAAAAATATCATGATATCATGGATCTTGTCAGTTATTATTGCTCCTTCTGCCATTTTTCACTATTGTTCTTGCTTGCTTACCTAGTCTGATGATTCGGCTGTGTTGCTCCAGACGTTAATACTGGCTACCCTTGTGTAATTCCTTTCATAATTTTGGGAACATGAGCTGGCATATGCAAATATTGGGGGCGTACACCCCGACTGTTACGTAACAGTTGGTGTTATGTTTAGATTCGCCTGTTTTCCGGAGGTATTTTAAACAAATGAGATTTATATAAGAAGGAGGAAACAATGGAGTTTGAGACTCACTGTATGTCATTTCCATGTACTGAACTCTTGTTATTCAACTATGCCAAGATAAATTCAATTTTTCATTCGAGGGCACCTTTAAGACATTCATTGTCTCCCCAAAGGTTATATGCATTGGTTGTTGATTAGATGGAGGTAGATCTGAATGAGAGCTTACAGTGAGAAAGGGGTGGAGTTTAACCAGGCTAAATGAGAGGGAGAAGTTATGATTAAGAAAAGTGAGGTCTAAAAGAAAGAAAGACATGCATGGATGAATTGTTAACAATAAGATTAATAACATGCAGTTAGAAAATACAGAGGGTAAATTTGAATTTTTTTGCCGATTGCAGCATTCGTAGGATGTGTTGTCGTGGATACTTAAAACGAACATTCTTTAAACTGGCACCCTTAATTATGACCTATTATGCCCCTTTTCACAAGATATGATATAAGTATCTGGTGTCCCCAGAATGTGTCTGTGTCACTTTCTCATTTAAATCTTTTTTTTTTTTTTTTAAGAATCATGAGAAAATCATATGGTGAATTGTATAGAATTGTGAGTTGAGTGAATTGTTGCATCCCTTACACTAATCTAAAGTTAAAAAGTGAAATCATCATCAATGACATAATTAAGGGGTTGATACATAATGTATATATATCATGCTTGACAATAAATCTGAATCATTACAGATGCTAACATCAGGTTTTAGTATACTTTTATCTTTTGTAGAAGTGTCTCTTTTGTCCAACAGTGTCCCGATATAATCCCTGGGCCCTGAGCAGTGCTTGAGCTGGTCAAAATGTAGCCATCAGCCACTTGTTATGTTGAGTTTGGGCCCCATCAGGAGGGGTTGACAGCCCCCCTGGGTCTTGTGGTCTCTGCCACACTATGATTCATGACTGGCTGGGAGACGGGGGAAGTTCAAGTCTGCCCTAATCCAAACACTGAGAAAATGGAACAGAGGAAGCAGGGTCGAAAAGAAAACACAGTGAGAGACAGAGAGAAAATGTGGAGGGATACAGTGAACTTGTAGAATGCCGGAAAAGGCTTTCAGTGGCTTGAGCGAGCTATAAATTTACTCTAATTTCTGTTTGGCAGGATTACTATATTCTAGCATTTTTTTTTCTTACTTTCATTAATTTGTTTCTTTACATTTGTATTTTTTTGTTTAATAACAATTTAGTCTCCTAAATTGTAAATACCACATTCCTCTGTCTTGCAATAGCACATAGCGGGCCCACGTTAAGAGGATAAAACTGAACCTTTTGTCCTGGGACTTGGCTTGAGGGGGTCCAGACTGGATTGCAAAGGGGAGCCCGTGATGAAAGTTTTGTATTGGGCCAAAGAGATGCTAAATGTGGCCCTGGCAATTAATGAAGCATAATTTGTTTGTCTGTTGGTTGCATTAAAGGTGCAATAGGTGATTCTCTACAGAAACATTATTTATATATATATATATATATATATATATATATATATATATACTTTTCCGGTCATGAGTATGAGGTAACGCAGCTCTGTTTATCATATTAGATACATTTGAGAGTGTTGAAAATGATGTTATAACGTTACTCTGTGCGTTCGCTCGGCGGCTGCTGTGAGACACTGTTACACACTGCAGTAAGATAGATCCATTTTACAATATCATATTAAATACTGGATGATTGTGTTGATAAATGGCATGGAAATAATTTTAAAACGTATTGTATGATGGAGAAAATGCTGTATTACTGTTACTAAAGAATAAAGCTGGATCTGATTATGCTATGTTAGCTACTTCACAGAATAGTGTTTTTCTCTGAGGCATGGTAAAGCATGAGACTAGCAAAAAATCACGAAAATTAGATTTAAACAATAAGACTAAATGTGTTGAACTATATAACAATAATTAGTTTTCTGTCTATAAATATATCAAAACAGTTGTTCCCTTGCCTATTAAAACATGTAAATATTAAAGCGTCTTTGGTGTTTCTATGGTTACTACAAAATAAAACCGAGGGTAATGCAGGTATGACGCAATTGACAGGCGACTCCTCACACGTCCCGGAATTTGCAATTTTCTCACGATTTACAAATAGTTGGAAACATTTGGGATATTGTAAGTACTCAACTGAACAAAATATATAACATTGGCCTAGTGGATTCTGGATATTTTACTGCAAAAATATTACATATTGCACCTTTAACGCCATCTCTTGTGATGCTTTGCTGAGAGCAGCTGTGTGTGTTCACGTGTTTTGGAGGAAGACTTGCTTAAGAGACGTTTTAAAGGTAGGGTGGGATGTTATGACTTGAAAGCTAGCTTTCACGGACCTGTTATTTCTGTTTAACTAAAATAATAATAATAATAATAATTCTACACGTACTATGCTAGACTAGCTGGAAATTGTCACTGCACTCATAGTTGCTTCCATTGTACTCCTAATTTGTAAGTCGCTTTGGAAAAATTGTAATTGTATATGTATAAAATAATATCAGCAATATTACAGTATAAAGGTATAAGGCAACTGTCTTTTAATGTAGATATTTTTGCATGTTCTAAATGATATAGAAAGCTTGTATTTCCTATAATTCAAGTAACTTGCATTTCGGGTGTGTCCGAATCCACTTTTGCTAATTTAACAACAGGAAAAAATGGTCAGCGCGCCCGGCGCATAGTCTAAAAGGGTTGTTCCTATTCTCTTAACCAGTAATTGGTGTGGTTCCTTTGATTAAATGTATTCTGTACTACATTTTGTTAATTTAGCAGAATTTTTGTGTATTTATAAGCTCTTAATTTAGAGATCGATTGAAGTTGTGAGTGGTTCTGTAAAAATAAAGATTAATACTGTAAATATGCAAACATTTTCATAAATTTTGAATGTAAAATGAAATTCATATAACTGTAAAAGTCTGTCAAGACATGGAAAAACACCCTAAAAGTGTGAGAGAGACTACATTAAACTGATAATTAAACGTCTGCCCGAGCTACAGAGGTTCAGTCTGAGATCTTAAATATCCCTTTAATTAAAGCTATGCTGAATTCTTAACATCCAGGGACTGGATCAACTCTACACTGCATCTATATTTTCAGTTTCCTTCATTTTCAGTTCTGTCTTTCTCCATTTGAGTTAATAGTTTAGGAGATCACTTGATATTAATAGGAACTGATTTTCAATATCCGCTTTGCCCTAGAGCTCTTCTGTATGTTGGTGCCAAACTTGCTGTTCAGTGGTGAAAAGTTGCTAAGAACTCTAACTTCTAAACAGACTTAGAATGCTAATGAGGTCTGATGCTTGTTTGGGCAGATCATTCCACTGCAGAAGACTACAAACTGTTTGAAGCATAGACTGTAAAAAATATGGATGACGCACCTTCAATCTCTTCCAGTGTGGAGAAGTGAAGCCGCCAATGTCCAAACATGACGCTGACAACTGGGAACACGAGTCTGCGCAGTAGTGAGCATGAAGTGGAGCCGCAGGATCAAGGTCCCGTCCACACTCCTGCAGAATTGGTTAGTACAGTTTACTGAACAACACATTATGAAATAAACAGTTATGGAAATGTAGAAATTAAAATTGAAGCTCCAATCTCCTCCCGAAAATCCCGAAAAAAGTCTGCTGGTGCCTCAGTGACTACTATTTTGCTCAGAGAAGCTGTCAATCTCAGCTGTCAATCATGACATCAACACTTGAAAATGGAAAATGAAGTTTAATTTGATTGTTTAGTTTGTCTCATGTCCCATTACATTACATGGAGAGGGTGGGGTTTATGAGCTATACTGCATCCAGCCACATGGGGGCGATCACAACTATTTGGCTTCACTTTTCAGGATTTGTGCGGCACACATGGTTTGAAGGTATTAAAGATCCCATGGAATCGTATTCCTGTGTTGTCATATTTCCTTTTAAAACAGGAAGTTGTTTGGTCATATGAAAAAAATGTCTAGTTCCTCTAGAGCATATACGTGAATGTTCACTTTTTAAGCACTTAAGTAGTAATACATGAACCAAACTAACAAGCTCTGAGATGATTCAAACCAAAATAAAAAAAAAAGAAAGAAAGAAAGAAAGAAAGAAAGAAAGAAAGAAAGAAAGAAAGAAAGAAAGAAAGAAAGAAAGAAAGAAAGAAAAAGAAAGAAAGAAAGAGTGGTTACAATTGTCCTTGAGGAGTAGATGATATTGTCAATGCCAAACTGTAGACTTTATATAATAAAAGTTCATTTTAACAACAATGTTATGTTTAATAGATGGTCTCAAAGCTAACAGATATTAACTAAAACCATGGCCACAAACCAATTTTGATTTTATGGAGTATTTACAAACTTACAACCTTATCTCTGTAATGTCCCCACTTTTCATGCTCTACAACACTTTAATTATTTATTCTATAACAAACTGACATGAAGCAAAGACTTTGATGTTTCATCAATGTCCTGTTTAGGTTGCTTCCAGTCTAAAGGATCAAAAATGCTTTGTTTTATCTAATGCATTCTTCCAGGAGGCCGTGATTATTTTCACTGCTATTTTGATATGCATCTATGACATACGTTCTTCAAAGCCTAATGTACCACAGAGACACTCGAGCACCATTTTCAAAATGACCCTCATTACATCTACTCTCATTGAAGCTTTTAGAGCCATTTTGATGGTATTGAAATTATGTCCATAAATTAGCATACAAGATCACTTTGCATGATATCATCAATGCAAATTCTACAAGATGCATGTCAAAGTGCATTATCTCTCTCAGGATTAATCAAGTACAGATTATAAAAGAGATTGTTGCACTTTTACTACTTTTTGCTTAAAAAATCTGATTTAATTGTCTAAGAAAGATGACCTTGTCTATAAAACAAGGGAGATCTGAAGAAGGCCTTGTGTATACTGCTGTATAATAAGTACATTTTTTGGTAACATTTTATTTCGATAGTCTACTTCAGACATTCTACTAACTATAAGTAACTTTGCAACTAGCAGTCATTAGAGTATTAGTAGACTGTTTGCTTATCTGCTAACATTGATGGTCTCCCAACAGACAATAACTTATTTAAAACTTATGACAACTTATTCTACTAATCCTAACCCTCTACTACTTTAATGAGAGATAGTTGACATGTAGTTGCAAAGTTACTTAGTAGTCTAATGTTGACTATCGAAATAAAGTGTAACCAATTCTTCAATGGATATTGTTTTCTGCTGTACATATAAATATGAACATTCAATGAGAAATACATTGTTCGTGTTGTTGGCCTCTAAGTCTGTGATTACCAAACAAACAGCTGTAAGAAATCAGATCGGTTCTAATAACATGGCATCCATCATTTTATATTACAGTACCGTTTATCATACAATATCGTTGTTTTTGCTGGAAACTAAAAACATTTGTATAACACTATTTTTGAGTAATTTCGTGAATTACAGTATTTATACATGATATGTTCCTCATCTCATTTGATTATTTTCACTCAAACCAAAAGATAGGGTTATAAGTCTGGCAGACTCAGAACAGTAACATTATGAAGTTAGATAGGCTAGTTCTGATACAAAATTCTGAAATATGCACATAATTATCAATTTAGCAGAATCACAGACCCTGATTTAGGAATAAATTCCCACTGCAAACCATGCAGTAAAAGGGTAAAATGGTATAATCTGACAAGGGGGCCCTAGTGGTCATCTTGCGTTGTGTGGACCTCAACAGGGTTCAATGGGTTGAAGGTCCAAATGTCAGTTTCAGTGCAGCTTCAAAGAGCTCTACACAATCCCAGACAAGGAATAAGAATCTTATCTAGTGAAACATTTGGTCAATTATTTTTAAAAATTAAAATTTATATACTTTTTAACTACAAATGCTCATCTTGGACTTGCTCTGTGATGGAGGAAGAGGAAGTACTGCGGTAGGGCAAAAAACTCCATGTCATTTTCTCTTCAAACTTCAAAATCGTCCGTTTTTGTAAAGGACATTTGACTTAGTCTTTGCACGTTCGCTTTGTAAACACTTGCCCAGTATTTCTAACTATGCCACGTGTGACCTTTCCAACGTGGATACGTAATGTGCGGTGCATCACAGAGCAGTAGAAGACAAGCATTAGTGGTTAAAAAGTATATATATATTTTTTTTTATTTTATTTATTTATTTTAGGAAATGGCTGATCGTTTCACTAGATAACACTCTTATTCCTCATCTTGGATCATGAAGAGCTCTTTGAAGCTGCGCTGAAACTGACTTTTGGACCAATTTGTACCCTGTTGAAGCCCACTAAATGGAGAAAAATCCTGGGATGTTTTCCACAAAAACCTTAATTTCTTTTTGACCGAAGAAAGAAAGACATGAACATTTTGGATGTCATGGGGGTAAGTAAATTATCAGGAAATTTAAAGGTGCCCTAGAACGTTCTTTCACAAGATGTAATATAAGTCTAAGGTGTCTCCTGAATGTGTCTGTGAAGTTTCAGCTCAAAATACCCCATAGATTTTTTTATATATATTTTTTAACTGCCTATTTTGGGGCATCATTAAATATGCACCGATTCAGGCTGCGGCCCCTTTAAATCGCGCGCTCCCTGCCCCTGAGCTCTTGACTATAATACAGTGCATTTACAAGATGTTCGTCATGCATACTGCATGCATGTGTCGGATCATGCGAGTATAGTATTTATTTGGATGTTTACATTTGATTCTGAATGAGTTTGATAGTGCTCCGTGGCTAACGCTAACATTACACACTGTTGGAGAGATTTATAAAAAAATGAAGTTGTGTTTATACATTTCCATGTACTGAAATCTTGTTATTCAACTATGCCAAGGTAAATTCAATTTTTGATTCTAGGGCACCTTTAATTCTGATTAAGAATTAAAGATTCTTATTTATAATCTTTTAATAGCAAGTTCTTTCTCGTCTTGACGTATTTAGGTTCAGCTACGTAATTGTTGTATTTGTTGCATGTTTATTATCCTTTCATGCGGAAATATAGCGAAGCAGTTCTGCCCACTGATATCCACAAATAGTTACTGCAGTATAAATGCATATCTATACTGGTTGACACACAGCATATACCATCATTCCACCAAATCTAGCGCTCCGTAGAGTCACTTGTCTTCAACTCATCAAAAGAGTACAGTAAAGTGAAAAAATCATGTTTCTAAATGAGCCTAAACACAAACCTTCCATCAAGCAACCAGTATGAATATAGTTTGGGTTTTTTTATTGTTGATTTTTTTTTTTTTTTTAAGATAAAATATATTAGCAGAAAATGTGACAAGTATCAGGAGACAATGACTGTTGTTTTCTTTCCCTGACACAACTAATGCTTACTATTTCCTTTTCTTCAGCAAGGTTGCTCCGCTTTCCTGTGTAAAAACAGCAGAGGAATAAATTTGGAATAATTGCAGCCAAAGTGCCTGCCGTACTCCGCTGCAGCTTCAGGGAACGAGTAGAAATCATCTGCTGCCTTTTTCCTCCTCCAGCTCTCTGCGCACTGGTTCCCTTGTCATTGCAGAGCAGAAGTCTTGCCTGTTTAAAACAGACGTAATTAAACCTCTCTGCTCTCATTAAATATACAGCTGTCTGCAGCAGAGCTCTCCGGCACCTCTAAGTGAATGTAAATTTCCATTTCATGGTGTGCAAGAAGGGAGCGAGAGAGGAGAGTCGTTCTAGCAAGCCCAACCATCCTGCACTGCTGGCAGCACGTAAAAATTACCGCACCCCTAAAATAATTGCCCCTTTGTTTCCAATGAAACCATGTATGGAACAGCCCTAGCATTATATAATTCATGCGTTAGGTAGAGTCACAGGTCTCCTAGTCGTAGGAAAATATGGAGCTTTGCGATATGAATAAAAGTGCACTGAATGTGGTAGGGGGTGAAATTTAACAGACTTCATAATGACTTCGTCTCAAATTTGAATGCTTATGCAATATCTCTACCAGATGAAGGGACACTGGAGGAATTGCAAGGTTAATCACAGACTTAATGAACTTTCTTTTTATATTCTCTATTCAGGGACAGAAATATAATTGAATATGAATATTCTCCGAATTTAAAGGTAAAGAGTGTAATTTATGCACCATCAGCGGCTCTGTTAGCCCCTGCCATAACTCTCTCAATCTGGCATTGGTTATGCAAACAGATAGTCCCGCTGAACACAGTTACTGACAATCCTCATTTTGGCTGCGTGAGATTCTCCAGCTTTGTTGTGGCTGAGCTGTTAAAGCTCCGCCCTCTTCTGGAAAGGGGGCGGGAGCAGCAGCTCATTTGCATTTAAAGGGACACACACAAAAACAAATTTGACCAGATATAATGAATGATCTGTGGGGGATTTTGAGCTGAAACTTCACAGACACATTCTGGGGACACCAGAGACTGATATTACATCTTGTAAAGGGGGCATTATAGGCCCCCTTTAAAAGAGTGAATGGCTTAAATGTATTGTAGCATATTAAACCGGGATAGAAGAACGTGATTCAACTTTGAATACAATTACACACAGCACCTTTAAGTTAGAGGTAATTAGGTGGAATATCTGGGACAGATTTTCACATTGTATCACAGCTTAATATGCAGAGACAACGATAAGTAAGCTGTTGATTGGTTTCCCTCAAAAGTGTAAAAACTGTGCCTCTGTGGCATTATCATAACATTGATCTGTTTGTTTTGAAGCATCCCAACAAGCCTGGCACAGCAACACCTCAACTAATGTTGTGAATTTTGGGCATAGACCAATGGCAAACTGGGCTAGTATTTGGAAAGCATGTTTGAAAACAAGAATTGTTTTTGGTCATTCTAGTGGTACGGAAATCCCACACTTTAACTGAGCTAAATGAAACAATGTATTAAGGCTGTCAAGTGATTAAATGTTTTTAATCTAATTAATTACATGAAGTGGCGATTAATTAATCTAATTAATTGCAAATTAATTGATATATACATAAAAATTAATTATATATTAAATTAATTTTTTATATATAAACATGTAAGGTATAGTTCTCCCAAAAATGAAAATTCAGTCATCATTTACTTACCCTCATGGTCCAAAAAAATAAATAAATAAATAAATAAATTATATATATATATATATATATATATATATATATATATATATATATATATATATATATATATATATGGAATAAGAAATTATTTTTTTTTATTGAAATTATACTCTAAATAAGAAACTAAAACTGCCTGTAGGTGGCGGTAAATGTCTTAATGATTAAGTCATTGAGTCATTCATTCATTCATTCATTCATTCAGTTTGTTCCAAATGCAGATTCAGAAATGAAATGCCACTGTTTTGCTCAGACAGAAACTAAAAGAAGCTCTGCTTTGTCTTTATATTTTTGTTGTCAGAAAAACAGCAGTTGCGTGTGATTGTGCTCGTTACTCGTGTGATATAGCTAATCTATATTAGGGTGAAAAAAAGTGTCCCAATCAACCTGAATTCAGCCTATATGATGTAAATATGAGACAAAAACTCATGCAGGGGCATTTTTTTTTTTTTTTTTTTTTTTTTTTTGCCCCATAACTTGAATGGCAAGTGCGTTAAATGCGTTAGTTTTAACACATTATTTATTTTTATTTTTTTATCCTAATTCATTAATCTAATTAACGCCTTAAACTGACAGCCCTAAAAACATTTAATTAATAATCCTAATTAACAAGTTAACTTAGGCAGCCTGCCATTTAAAATATTTTCTGAGCAGCAATGCCCACAGCTTTTTACCATCATCTCATGGTTCAGCTTCTGAAATGGCAGCAGGGCAATTCTCCATTACGTTCAGCAACAAAGGTTAGTCAGATTTTCCTGTGTTAAGCATCTTAATTCATGTCTAATGTTTACTGTGGTGACAGGTTGTCATCGTGGTACAGGTGAGTAAGCATGACAGTAATATTTCCATAATTTCTACATGGTACAAAAACATTAAAAGCAACTGTTGTGGAAAAACACTGTCAAGTCGCAGGATTCAGACCAATTCACTAGTAATTCACAAAGCTTCGGGCTCTTGTTATCTCTGGTTCACATACCCTTACACAGACAACACTCTGCAGTGAAAATGGTCTAGATAGTGATTACATCAACACATATCATTCTAACAGACAGCAGGGGTGATTGACAGCCAGAGTTGAAGAGGAATGGCCATATCACTGCTCCCTGGAGCCATGCAGTTCAACACTGAGGGGATACTGGGACTTGAAGCATTTCTGACAAATAAGGGAATGTTGTGCAATTCTGGGGACACACATTTCTATATAGGGGAAAAAAATGAAGGGGTGACCAATCGTAGAGGCTCTTGAGCCTTAAATAAATGCTCATTGTTGAAACTCGAGGTCTCAAGATCTCACTGCCAGTCACTCACCCTGCCAAAGCACATCTATAATTCAACTACATAAGCCCTCATACAATTCATAGAGCTGGTGTGTGTGGATGGGGGTAGGCATCCTGCCCTTAATATTCTGTGTCTCTTCTTTCACCTGATCCTGTTGCGTTTACTTTTTAATTTCATGGCTGAGGCCAGTATCATCTTGACCACCCACCCGTTCTCTCAGCGTGAAAGGTCGCATCACCCTCACTCACAAATTCAATTACCTCAGTCGGCCGTACCTCGCTCTGTCATGCCCTCCGCTTGATGCAGCTGTCCACAATTTGTCCACTTCATTCTCCGTTTTCACTAATATCTTCCACATATAAGAAATTTCATGCCTATCTGAGGATTTTCTGCACTATAAAGACGTCAGCGAAAACCAACCATAAATCAAATGGCCACACTGATATAGTAGTGCATTCTCTCTGAGTTATTTACATGGATCAGAAGAACCTTATAGAAAGACACTGGGGAGGAAATCTGCTGTTTTTGCCAATCACTTTCTGCATATTTAGTTTCAAGAGAAACAAATATCACTATTGCTATTGCTAATATTAAGCATAAGGATTTATCTTTTCCATTGTATGAATATCAAAGCATCTTCAACAAAATTTGACTGCACAATTCCACAAATCTACTACAATTTAGTGAGGTTAACAAAAACAAAATATGTCTATTAGGGGTAAGAAAAATAACTTATTTTACTCATCTTGATTTAAAGATATTTTATTATTTTAACTGGGAAACAATTGAAAAATACTGATTAAGACATGCACTGTACTATGGAAGCTTGTTTCCACCACTGCATAAAAAATAATAAAAAAAAGGTCATTGCAACTTTTTGTATCACAATTATCTTTTTTTTCTCAGAACTGCGTGATATAAACTTGCAATTGCAAGTTATAAACATGATTGCGTGTTACAAACTCCTGACTTTTTTCTCAGAATTGCAAGTTTATATTGCAATTATGACTTTATAACTTGCAATTGCGAGTATATATCTCATATACAATTGCAATAAAGGGCAGAATTGCAAGAAAAAAGTCAGAATTGTGAGATACAAACTCGCAATTGTGAGAAAAAAAAAAGTCACACGTTTATATCTCGCAATTCTGACTTTTTCTCTGGCGATTGTGAGTTTATATTTAGCAATTCTGACTTCTGACTTTATATCTTGAAATTCTGAAAAGAAGTCAGAATTGCGAAATATAAACTCGTAATTGCGAGGAAAAAGTCAGAATTGCCAGAAAAAAAGTCAGAATTACGAGATATAAACTTGTGAGTTTATATCTTGCAATTCTGACTTAATAACTCGCAATTGCAAGTTTAGGTCCCACTTTATATTAAGTGGCCTTAACTACTATGCACTTACATCAAAAAATAAGTGCAATGTAATTATTGGGTCATATTGAATTGCAAAACACATTTGCTGCTATTTAGGTGGGATACGGGTAAGGTTAGGGAAAGCTTTGGTGGTATGGGTAGGTTTAAGGGTAGGGGTAAGGTGTAAGGGATGGGTCAACAGTGTAATTATAAATGTAATTACATGCAGGTTTTTTTTTTTTTTTTTTTTTTTTTTTTAAATTAAGTACAATGTAAAAACATGTATGTACACAATAAGTGCATTGTATCCAATGATTAATTTAAATGTAAGTACATGGTAGTTAATGGCACTTAATGTAAAGTGGGACCCAAGTTTATATCTCCCAATTGTGAGGGGGGGGGGGAAAATGTCAGTATTGTGAGTCACAATGATGGTTTATTCCTTGGCTGAAACAAGCTTCCATACTGTACTGATATGCATATATCATTTGTGCTAAATACATGAATGATACCTCAACTCTAGGAGCTTTTTGAGAAGAGTGAGTTATTATGTTTTCTAAAAATCACAACATTGAGGGAGGGACCAGAGTCATAACCAGAGACAAGAAAATCATAGCGGCAACTATCCAGAGCTCCCCTAGAAAACATTTTCTTCAAAAAATGTAAACATTTAGCTGATAAGCTCTGTGTAGATTTGATGGCATAAGCAATGCTGTGCAAAATAAAAATAAAAACTATCCCCAATTATAAAAAGAAAAGTATTTTTGAGAAGTGTTTTCTATTCACAGAGTGTTCCTCGCTTTCCTTAGCCTTGCTATTTGATATGCAGTATGCAAATATGATTCATAACAGATAATACTGAAATAAACTGCAGCATGAGTCAGGTCCAGCTGTCAGCAGCCTAAATAAACACATCAGCTCTTGAGAGACCAGTGGTCCAACACGGCTCCGCAGGGGTGGCCACAAACAGGAAGACTTCAACTTCTCGTCTGAAGAAGGACTGTCACTCTTCCTGGACAGAGCTGCAAGAGCTGGAAATGTGGATCTCTGTCCCAGTAAGTGGACTTGCTCTGAGAATTCCTGGAAGCTCTGCTATACCTACCACAGCTGGTTATTTAAAGAGCCCTAAACCAATGTTTTAATGTCACTGTGTTCAGGCAGTAGACCACAGAACCAGGCCTTTCACTCCAAACCAAAATGCAATTCTGTGTGTTGTCATGGCAGGCAAAGAGGCCATCCCAATGGTAAACTCTTACGGTAGAAACCCCCCTCCTTTCTATTCTTCCAGCTCTCTGTGTTTTACTAAGTCTGTCTAGAAAAGCACGTATTCTTGTAGTCTTGTGGCAAATGAGCTGCGATGCAGGTACACACATGTCTATTCATTATATTTCATCAAGTCTGGGCCCTGCCCCCATACATGTGGGTATGAATGTTTAGAAAGTCTTCCTCTATTGTCAGATGCTGTCTCCATAAAATAACACAATCCACCTAAATGTGAAGTTTTGCCAACAAAAAAACAATTAAATAAAAAAAAAATGTAGAATGTAATGTAGATAATCAGTAAAGAATTTTCATTGAAGACTATCATGAAACTGAGTTGTCATGTGTGTCATTATTTAAAGATGACCTGACTTTGTTGTCCGATAAAACAAGATTCCCCTAGAATTGCTAGATCTTGCTTTAGATATAAGCGAGAGGAAAATGGGCTATTATCATTTCATCTACCTTGGACAAAACATCCGATGGACACATGAAAGCAGGCGCCAAGTGTTTATGTAGGCAATAAAAACAGGAACTAGGCACCTGAAGACAGTCCCCTAATCCAGACCAGCCATGGCTCGTCTGTAAGGGCAGGTGGGGCAATGCCGTACCAAACTATTCATCCAATACATAGAACTCTATATAAACTGAATCAATAAAAAAACTGTAAATGTGTTCAGCATTTTACAAATATATTAAAATTTAAAGTATGACTTCAGCAGGTGTGTATTATGATAATAAGCGGTGCAGTGGGTGCCTGAGTCCTCCCTAGCTCTACAGCGGCCCACATATTTCCAATGTAAATATGTGGTGAAAAATGGAACTGCAGCACACTCTAATTGAGAGCCATTGGGGCAGATTTAAGACTGCTCAGCTTATTTTCACATTACCACACGTAAACCTCGCTCCAGAACAAGACGATATCAATTCACTTCAACTGTGTGTATATTAGTCTCCATCATGTCAGTAACTAGTTGGCATGTCGGTTCTTCCTATTTGGTATGGAAGCTTGTTTCTGCCATAAAATAAAAAAATAAAAAGATAATTGTGACATTTTATCTCACAATTCTGACTTTTTTTTCATGTAGTTGCGAGTTTATATCCAACGCCACCTCATGAACAATTTGTACATATTTAACAAGGTGGCTAATTCATACGATGACACTCGTACAAATTAATATGATTTGTCTAAACCCCAGTGACGGGTAGGTTTAGGGGCGGGGTTAGGGTAGGTCATTCGTATGAGTTCATACAAATTTGGCAACTCATTAAATACGGATGATTTAGCAAAAAACATACAAATTCTTATGAGTGAGGTCATACAAATTTGTACAATTTAGCCACCTCGTAAAATACGTTCGATTTACCGTGAGATTTGGTTGTTTATATCTCACAATTCTGACTTTTTTTCTCAGAATTGCGAGATATAAAGTCACAATTGCGTGCTTTAATGTCCAATTGTTAGGGAAAAAAGACTGACATTTTTTTTCTCCGAATTGCGAGTTTGTATCTCACAATTCTGACTTTATATCGCAATTAAAGTCAGAAATGTGAGATATAAAGTCATAAAGTTATGTCATGCAATTCTGAGAAAAAAGTCAGAATTGCTTGATAAATACTCGCAACTGAAAGAAAAAACTTCAATTCTGACTTTATAACTCACAATTGCGAGTTATTTGCGAGATGCAAACTCGCAATCGCAAGAAAAAAAAGTCAGAATTGTGAGATAAAAAGTAACAATTCTCTTTTATTTAGTGGCAGAAATTAAGCTTCCATAATGTGGAGTAGCATTTTAAATTATGAAAGTACTAATTATTTTGGTTTAAACATACAGCACCACCCACAGGCCGAATAACGCAAGGATGTTAGACCTCTGGCAAAAGGTTTTGCATATGTTCAGCAATGTTCAAAATGTTTATGATAAACTAGCACTAAGATCCAGAATCTGAGCATGATCTGAGGCAGCAGAAAGAGGTAAACAAGAACTAGTAACTTAATTTTGAGTCCAACTACTATAAGCTTATCAGGTCTGTTGAAAACATTTTGATGTTCACTCCTCTATTGGTTTAGAAAACTCCCTAACCAAAATGTCTGAGTAAATCAATTCAGTGCAGCCTTGCAATTACTGTATAAAACCCAAATCTGCAGAGAGGGGACTACATGTCATCCAGCCTGGAGCGGCATGGCCATTACACCTCCACTGGAAATATGTGTTGGGTCACATGAGATTAGACGTCCATTACATCATCTGGCAGTGCTGAGTGTTCAGATATTTTCTATTGTGATTCTGTTGTTACAGGGGCCTGATCTGTTTTCACACTAAATCACCTGCAAACTTCTCCTTCTTCGCCTCCAGATTCATTGGAATTACCTCACTGTCAGGTCCGGTCTTTTCAAACATGTGGAAAGAGGATTAATGGACGTTTTACGCAGCATGCTTTTTTTTTTTGCCGTCTGTGAGGGCCTCTTGAAGGAAAAAAGAAAAGGAAAACAAAGCCTAGGGTAAGAGCAGGAAAGCAGGAGTGGCTGTACTTCGGTAAAGCGTGTAATCTAAAAACACAATTATCCAAACAAAGCCCCTCCATTCCCATCCCACGAGCGCTCCTCCTGGTTTAGAGCATCACCCACCTCCAGCCTTACAATAACAGTGGGAGCCTCTGAGATATTTTCGGCTTTCCCAGATTTCCTCGCGGGAGAAGAACAAACACTTAGCGGTTTCGGTGTGACCTCTCGCACTCTCTTTCTCTCTCTCCGTTCCTTCTTCTCCCGGCCTGTGTTTGTTGGCATAGCTTAGAGCTTTATTAAAGCTGAGACTGATTGGTAAATAAGAGTTTGAGGAGGGGTTTTCCTTAGCTTGGATCAGTTTGATCTCCCCGTCAACGTCCTAAAGGGAGAGAGGGTATGATTTACCAGTTTTTTGTTTTGTTTTTTTTTATTGGTGAGAATGGTAAACATAATGGGCTTGCCAAAAAATGAAGGCAAATGCGATCATCCGTCCATGAAAAAGGTCTTTGATGGCAGGCCTTTTCTTTTGCTTTCTCTTTTGGTGCTTGCATTCTCTTGAAACAGGCAAAAGCCACCTTTGGTTAAAGGAGGGCGCAGAGGCTGAAATGCGATCTTTGTACCTTTTCGAGGCATCAAGCACAGGTGTTCCTACAAAGGCATTGACAGGTTTCTCATCTGGCCCAAGAGAAGAGGTCAGGCAAAATGGCACAATCTGAAATTCCTCCTTGAAGGCACACTGTAAAAACATAGTGAATGATCACTATTTGACAATAGAGGTGCATGGGGGAATGTCTTGTCTAGTACTGAGTAATGCATCATTTGAAAACAGCATGAAACAGCATTAACAACTCTTTTTAGATTAATAATGATATTTCTGAGTGAAGCATGATATTCTATGAGAAATGTAGGTCAGGACTTGATTAAATTGATTGGATTGGGTTTGGTGACATTGTCCAATAAAAAAAGGTTTAGCAAGTGTGTATAAGAAAACAAACTCTCTCTCTCTCTCTCTCTCTCTCTCTTTGGAATAACATGCACAAATAAAATGTCCACAATAAGACAAGGAACATGCAAAGGAACTGCAAAACATACTTTCTTATTATCATGTTTTTAGTCAAAAATATATAAAACAAGATAAATGTTAAGCAGCACTGCCTAAGATAAGACTCAGTACTGTAGATTGTAATTACAGCTGTAATTAATTTCTGTAATTACACTGTTGACCCTACCCTTAATAAACCTGTACCCACACTTAAATATACCCATACCACCAAAACAGTCCCTAACCTGTATTCAATTTCAAATAGCATCAAATGTGTTTTGCAATACAATATGAACACAATAAGTACATTGTACTTATTTTTTGATGTAAGAATAGCAGTTAAGGGGCGAATTTTCTTGTTGTACTGCTAGAACTTGTCTATACTTGGAAAAAAAAGTGGAAAAAAATCTACTAGTGCAGTAAAAACAGTAATAAAGCTTAATATTTATTATAGTATCTATAGTGTTGCTTCTCAAATCATCTTGTTTTAAGGATTTGTAGACATTTTAACTAGAAAATAAGACAATCTTGGACAATCTCCCAACTTGAAGACTCTTCCAAAATGTTTTAACCACAATTTTTTTGCCAAATTCTACACTATAAAAAAAATGCTGGGTTAAAAACATTCCAAGTTTGGTTGAAAACGGACAAACCCAGTAATTGGGTCGTTTTAACACCGCGGTTGGGTTAAATGTTTGACCAACCTGCTGGGTAGTTTTATTTAACTCAACTATTGTTTAAAAATGACTGTATGGTTGACTTAAAATGAACCCAAAATAGGTTGGAAATTACAAATCAGACATAATTTCTAGAGGCAACAGTAATAATCAAAAGGTCAACATTTTTTTTTTAATAAGCAATTTAAGAAATGTTTATTGGTTAATTATATTATGTATTAAACTTATTAATAAACGTTCATTTATTAAACATATTAATAAGTGTTAATTTCCAGCATACCTTGGGTTCATTTTACGCAAGCAATACAGTACTTTTTAAACAATAGTTGAATTAAATAAAACTAGCAGGTTGGGCAAACATTTAACCCAACCACTGGGTTTAAACAACCCAATCACTGGGTTTGTTCATTTTCAACCCAATTTGGGTTGTTTTTAAACCAGCATTTTTTGGAGTGCAATGCAGTGCCATATGAATTCTTCACAGAGAGGACAATCCCACAATGCATTGCGACAAATCATCAGGGTTGTAATATTTTGTAGAAGGTTATATGTGAACTTTGTATGCTTGGAGTCCTGTAAATTGTGAATTATCTTCAAAACGCATAAAGATACGCAAACTTAAGTTAGCAGGATCAGGAGTATTTTGGCGAGAAGACACTGACTTGCTTATTTGGTTAAGTATGGACACATTTTTTTTCTGAGATTTGTTCCTAGCTTCCTTGCCTGAATGGGGAGACGGACTGGGAACTATTGGACATTTCTGTGAGAAAACCATTCAGAGTAGAGGAAGCTGGGAAATACAACCCAAAAAGCAGCAGTGAATGGCCACTCTGAATGGCTAGTCTCTTCTGAGGCCTGTGACTTTAAAAAAAAAAAAAAAACACGTTGCTTTTGGCTTCCCCTCTCTCCATCTCCCTCCACTTGCAGTTAAATCAGGTTTAGAAAGGGGACAAGAGCTGGGCAAAAAAAAAAAAAAATCACGTCTTACTTTAGACAGAATGTCTTATTGTTTTTTAGGCAGAATTAAGATGCACAAGGGGAAGAAAGAGCCAGCTCTCTTGCATGTCTCTTTATTGACTCTGGGTAATCTTGACTCCACAGAAAATCCTTAAGCAGCTGGCCGCAAACCTTTCGGCTGAATGCTCAAGCATACAATATCTCGCTCCAGCCCTGAGGCTGTATCCCCCGTCTCCCCGCACACATACACAAACACAGTCTCTATCCACACCCCTCCAAGTCTTCCCTTCATCCCTCTGGTGGCTCTCTGAGCCAACTGGTCTGGAAAAGGCAGGATTTGTTGGTTGGAAGAGGCGACTGGTGCCAAGAACAACACAAGCTCTGGGTCCTCTGGGAATGCAGCAAATTGGTCTTCAGAAAGATACAGCTTGGTCAATGTCACTCGGGTCCAATTCGAAGCCCAAGACTTCAGGGTAAGACTCGGGGTGAAACCAGAGAAGGCTGGAGCCAATTCTGCACAAATAGACAAACTTCACCATGAAGTGGGATGGGAATTTGACTGAGCTCTAAAGTAATTGATTTCCTGTGTAAACATGCAGCTGGTCATGGAGTTGTTTTAAAAGTGTAAAGCAATAAGTGTTAGTGGTAAACCTCAACTTGTCTAGATGGATATTCACATGCCCAAAAGAGTGTTTAAATTACGTAGTGTAAAATACCACAGGCTTAGGGTGGGTGGTATCACCAAACCAAATTCTGGAAATTTAGTATACTATAGTAACAAACATCCCTTAATAAGTTCTTCCTCGTCTTGACGTCTATCTTTGTACTACTCGTCACGTTTTTAGATCATTTCAAATATTTCTAATCAGTGAATCCCACCTCAACATTTGAAAATTAAATGGCCATCATTGTACTTTCACTTAGCATATTAGATTATATTTTATCATGCTAAATTTAATCTAAAACTCCCACACAATAGCCTTAACAGACACTAATTTGTTTGAAATCCATTGAATCTTGTTCCATTCATACCGTACTAGTTAAATGGATATGACCATCTTAATTATTCAAGATTTGCTTTGTAAATGACATCACAGGACAGGCCACTCAATGGGATATTATTGCACTAGAACATATTGACCATATATGTGATGTGCATTATTACCTTAACATCAAATAGTGTTAGACGCTGGATGACATCTTGTTTGAAGTTTTGATGTTTGATCGAGGTGTGTTTGATGCTTTCAAAAGGGTGGGGGAGGATGTTGGTCATAAAAGAAAGGAGAAACCCACTTTGCTCAAGTTGTGGGGCACCTTTTGAAGTGTCAGACCAATAGGAAAGTGAATCAATGGTCACATGACTGCATCTCAAGTTGAATGACACATTCAATAATATAGTCTCAATAAATATTAATTACACAGAATCAGATGTTACATAAAAGCAAAAAGTTGTTTTGGAGGTTATGGTTGAGAGGCAATCCCTGTTGCTTCAAACAAAGCTACTAAAAATTTAAAGTTGTTAAACTACAGACTCAAAACATAGCTAGCCACATTACAAATGACTAAAAAACTGGCTAACTACTTTAAAGCTTCTAATATGTAGTTACATTTTTTTTCTTTTTTCTTTTTTTTTACCCCAAATTATTCAATTCTTGAATTTCAAACTGATGTGGATTGTTTTGCCTATTTGACTGTTTTAGGTTGATTGAGAAGATCAGACTAAGAATAAAGCATTGGCAAGTCGAGTATCGCTGGTTCATATTGTAAACAAGCACACGTCTTGGTTAAACAAATAGTTTGCTATATATATATATATATATATATATATATATATATATATATATATATATATATATATATATATATATCTATATATATATATATATATATATATATATATATATATATTTTAAGGCAACCAGGTAACTTTTTTAAGTTAAACCAACAAATCTTTTTTTTTTTTTTTTACAGTGTAAACTTTTTTAAAAATGTAGTTAAACTAGTTGCACTGCTAACATTGTAAATAAAACAAAGACTATTTGGAGTATATTTTACAAGAAAATACTACTCCAGTCTTTGATTTGAAAGTAAATTAAACACATTTTTGTTCAGTCTAGTTTACGACTCCCAACACTGGATATGATCGCTCACTATATCAGGTTGCATAATTCAGTGCATGTGACATCCTGTCAGGGTTATGTCTATGCCAGTCCTTTTTACCTTTCACCTCGACAAAACAGATAAAAACTATATCCAAAAGTCTTCAAAATGTAAACACGGATAAATGTTGACTATAGGCAGGGGTGTTGAGAGAAGTGATAGGGCTGATTCTAACTCTTCACACATGGACAGTAGTAAGTCAGATGTGCAGATGGGTTGAACTCAGACAGATAAGCCACTGTGATTCTACTATACATGCAAATCCTGCTCAGACATGCAGAACGCACAGACATGCTTTAACTCATGGCGAGCAGAGCTTGTTGCGACTTACATTTTACAGTCTTTGAAGTGCTTCTTTAGCACACATGCAGAGTAATTGGAGGACAAGGGACAGCTTTCCAATTAATAGTAAGAAGTGTTGGCTCCTCAAGTGAAAGCGAAGAACTACAATAAATGACACAAAACGCTTCTGGAGAAGTAGGCTTAATCTCTTTCACTTGAAGAAAAGTGTTTTTTATGAATGTTCATGAAAATTGAAAAGGGTTTTGAAGGATGGAAGAGAAGGTGCCGTGACACATATGAGGAAAAATCTTTCATTTGACACGGCAAGTTTTCATATATTCCTTAAAATGATTAATTCACTCTAAATCGAAAGTTCTGTCATTCACTCTCCCCTGTAAGACTTTCTACCATGAAAGTAGCACAGAAGATCTGCTAAATGTAACAGACGTAGGCTAGTAAGAAGAGGCACTCTAGTGACTGATGCTAGAGACTATGGTCTTTTGCCTCCTTGTTAGAGGATACCAGCGGACCTGGGTTCGAGTCTCGCAACCTGGGGGGGCTACAGTGGTGGCCCATGGTGAACATGATTTCACCAAGCACAACATGTTCCTGGATCAACATTTTTGTTGATCCTGGAACAACATTCCAATCAACCAATCAGATTTTTGACGGACAAGTTTACCGTTTATGTCAAGTTTTGGCTTACAACCAGGGTTAGGTGCTTCTACATCAATGTTATTCAACTATCATTTCCCTCTGATTTTAGGGATAAGTTATGGGTAGGGTTAGGTTTAGGGGTTGGGAAAAGGTTAGGACAAAATTATCAACAAAATATGTTGATCCAGGAACATGTCGGTGACCGGTGGCCCATGCATACAGGGATGTGAGTGAGGTTTAGGGGGGTGAGTGTAACAGACATAGGCTAGTAAGAGCTGTGCATGTACACCTCACTCCCCTGAACTCAAGAGGTGCTCTAGAGACTGCGGTCTTTAGCCTCCTTGTTAGAGCGCTGCCTCTCATGTGGATGGGCCAGGGTTCGACTTCCCTGAACTCAAGAGGTGCTCTAGAGACTTGCCTCCTTCTCTGAGCACCCAACTCCCATGCCAGCGGACTCGGGTTCGAGTGCCACTTAAAGCGGGCGGTTTGAACTGGAGGGGCTACATAAACATAATTTAGCATTGAATTCAGAAGAAATAAAGTCATAGGGGTCTGGAACAACATAAAGGTGTGTAAATGATTACAGAATTTTCATTTGTGGTTTTTAATGGACTATTCTTTAACCTTGAGTTCTCTGCGATCTACAATCTTCCATTCAAAATAAATAATGTCATGCTTTTTTCAAAAGCAAAAGGGAGTTGTTCACGTAGAAGACCAGATTTCTCCCCTTGCTAATGGAAAACATTGCATCCAAACATCTAAAAGACTAAATTGTAAAGTTAAATTTACACAGACAGACAAAACTTTCCGTCTATTCACTTGTGGTAGCAGCTTTTCCGTATCTTTCAATGGGGGTCCTGTCTGCATAATGCACCTCCAATTGCCGTTTAAATAGCGGCGGCATTCTAGCGGAATGTAATAAATCAGCAGTAAGATTTTCCTTCTTCCCAGCAGTCCCCACTCTCTCCGGCTCCTCAGATGGCTTCAAAGAGCAGGTATCCCACAAGACCCCAGGGGGCCCATGATTGAAAGCTCGGAAGGATGGACTGACTGCCAAAATCTTATAAAGAATGTAACAGAAGATACATACATTATTCATATTAAATTTTAATGCCTGAGGTACATTCACAAACACAGGGGGAAATAAGGGGGAAAAAAGCAAAAAAGACGTATTGAAAAATTTCACAGTCCTTGTTGGGGACTTAAAAATTTGTTATGCCAACAAAAAGTTGTTTGCATAAAGCGCCTATTAAATGCTGTCAGGTTTTTCTTTCTGCCTTTTTGACTTTGAATATGGAAATCAGGTAGACGGAGATGAGAAGACACCACAGTTCACAAGGGCCAAAGGTGCCATAACACACTTCTGACTGCTTTACCCAGTCACAGTCAGTCAGAGAGAAAGGAGGGGGGGACAACGCTTATTTGAATACATTTCATTTCTATAGATTAGGTGTGACAACTTCAAATATTGGGGGAATCTTGGGCGTAAAAGGCTTGAGCGATTTTGCCCTCCACTGGGAGTTTTCCAGATGTCAGACTACCAAACGATTAGCATGGCACACACATTAAGAGAAGGAGGGAGAAGCATATGCCACTGCAGTGAGGAGAGAGCAGCTTCCCCGCAGGCCCGGTCGGCCCAGCACTGCAATCCACTCTCCTCTCGCACAGAAAATCAGTTTTCCCTGCTATGCCACGCTGTCTCAAAGATGTCGCCACATAATCAACTGATATCAAACTGCCTTGGAATGGCTAGCACAGTCTCAGTGGAATGGAAAGGAAAAATAGGGAAAACCCCTATTGGTTGTGCAAAGTAAATTAAATCTAGATTGATTCACACCTTACCGTTGATTATGCTGGCTTGACAAAGAACTTTTGAGAAACATTCACAGAACTTAGCTCAGTCCGTCAGTCTGTTTCGACTGGGTATCTTGATCTGATTCAGTACAGCTTCAACACGATCCCAGACGAGGAATAAGGGTCTTATCTAGCGAAACAATCGCTCATTTTCTAGACAAATAAACATTATATATATTTTAACCACAAATCGAAAACGTTTTGTCTTTGATAATATTTTATTTAGAGGTTAAATGCAAAGAAATATTCTGCTATTATTTGTGCAAGCTTCTCTTCTTGTTGAACTTCTATATAACTTCAGACTTTGTCAAGCAAACATTCAAAGCTAGTGTAATTTACCAATTGACTGGTTTGTCTATCAGTCACGACGTGCAACTTATGAAGAACGTATTGCCGTGTTCATCATATCGTTCTTTGAATGCAGGAATAATTGCATCATAGATTAGTCTTGTACGTATTTCGCCTGAACAATCATCGGCCTCGCAGGTGCAACGATGTGAAATGAATTTGTCATCAGCTTTAAAGCTTTTTGTGACAGGTCGTTTGAAAGTCAGACGGGCTGCTCGACGTGATGGGTGGCTTTCCCGCTGCTTAGCTTCTCTGCAACCCAGCAGGTTTGAGGATTAAATTTAGGGCTCCTGTCAAAGCCAGTGACAGGCCTCAAAGGGGCTTCTCCCCCCGATCCCTGTTATTATTGCACTGGGGATATGTTCCATCGCTCTCTATTAGCAGCCAGAGGTACTCCGGTAAGATGGTGTAATGCGCTTTGGGCTTAGGCCCATGTCATTCACTCTTACCCAGGCCATGACAGTACCAGGGCTGGGTCGATTTTCTGAGCCTTCCTGTTACTAACATGTTCAAAGTGAGGATGGGGCTCAGTCACAAGTCTGGAGTTTGTCGTGAGATCCTCTTAGTGATGGATGGATGACATTACATTGAGTATCATGGAGGGATTATTGTCAAGAATGCCACTACAAACGGACCACACAATAGCTTTTAATAGAGTTCTAAGTATCATTTAATGGAGCCTTTGCACAGACTTCAATGACATATATCTGCTTTATATTGACAGGGTACGTCTAGCAAGCTAGTTAACACTGTTGAGACAAAGCTTAATTGTACCTTTAAATAGTTTGGTAGTGTTGACAAGAGTCAGCTGCATATAAATTGTTGCATACCCTTTAAATAGACCTAACTTTCAGTTTCAAGAACAGCTGTTAGTAACTAGTAATGACAGCTCTATCAATGAGAAGACATAAGAAGCCACATACTGTATGCAAATGCATTGCCACAAGTAAATTTCCTCTGTTTACCTCTTAATTTATATTTTGTAAATCATGTTAATTGTATTATTTTGCTATTGGAGTAAAAATCAAAGATGCAATGAAATGTGGGTTTCCATTATAGGGTACAAATAGAGTACAACAAGGCTAAAAGCACACCTTAAGAAAAATGTGCATTTCACTACTCCCATGATTGCTGAATAATATATATATATATATATATATATATATATATATATATATATATATATATATATATATATATATATATACACACACACACCAGCATGGAGCAAAAGGGACAAAGTATTTATATAAGTAATTTAGCTAAAATAATATGTTTTTAATAATGTCAAAGTTAATACAAAGTTAATGTTCAAAATAATCACTTTAGCAAAGTTTGTACTATTTTCGGTTTATTTAGATAAATAAAATAATTAATTTTTGTTCAATAAATACTATCATTAAGATATGTTCAATATGTTCAAAAAAAAAAAAAAATTATATATATATATACCTTGAACAAAACTGAAAATCATTAATAAGACATTTGTCTTAAAATATGGACAATAATTTCATTGATTTGAAATCTACAACATTTTCAAAGTAGTGCAGAATCAACTTTGCATTGCTGTCCGCGATCACGTCAATAATCAGACATTTTTTTGTGCATTCTAGTGGTTTAAAAGAGAATAAAGTCAAATGTGCCTTTAGCCCCGTTGTAACCTGCCTCTGCCTTATGCTGCCTGCACCATGTTATTGTTTGCGTCCACATTTCAAATCTGAAAATGGTCCAAAAGTGGTGTAAGTCTAAAAATGGTCCAAAGACAGGATGGCAAAAAAACGAATGGTTTAGAATTAATCAATCATTTAAGGAATCATCAGCCAATTCAATTGTTGTGTTGGCACACACACTTCAGACACCGGTCACGCTGATGGCACCGATCCAGACATAGTCTCTCAATCCCCGTCTCAGGGAACCATGGTTACAGTCATAACCTGAGATGTTTATCAGCAGGTGAGTGTTCACACTGTAATGACTCAACTACGGCAACTCCTCAGTTACTGGCCCTGCCGACTTTCTGTCAACTTCCAGCATGTTTGATATTATTGTTGGCTAAGCTACATATCTCAAACACCAATAGTCATCCATGATCATGGTTTGTAAGCACATGATTTTTTTTTCTTTTTTCTTTTTTTTCTGAGATTCACTTAAACTTCAGTGACTAATGCAATAAGTGGAGATAGAACATTATGTTTTTACTGAAAGCAAACATCTCAGTTAAGCTGTTCTTGGATATACATGAACAGCAAATTCAGTTACACTTTATTTTAATGTGACATTGTTGCAACTTAATATCTCATATGTACTGAGTAATATTAATATTAATAATATTAAAATAAATAATGTACTTACTGTAGGGTTAAGGCTAGTGTTTGGTTTAGGTTTAGTTGCTTGTAACTAGTGATCAACCGATATTGATTTTTTAGAACCGATACCGATAATTTGTGTGTTTACCTGAAAACAGATATTCAGAACCAATATTTATTTACTGTTATACTTCTGTTTTTGACATGATTACAACACCACTGAACTGAACTAACCATTTTATTTATAACAATCACTCGCTCCTTGCATTGAAAACAAAACAAATCTTATTTATATACCAATAAATTTTGTTAATTTTAATCTTCATATTACAAAAATAATTTTATTTATAAAAAAGCATCAGCAGCAACACTAATGTTAACAATAAGCAAAATAAATGTGGAATGTCTAATGTTTACAAATGGAGAAAATAAATTCATGTCAGCTTTGCAGATTTGTAATACTTAATTTTAAACTACAGATTTATAAGCTAGATAATTTTAAATAACTAAATAATATTCTCTGGAATATTGGAATATAAGAAACAAAACATCATGGCTGTATTATTTAATTCATCAAAGTTACATCAGATTATCTTACGTGACTCTGTGAGCTTGTCTTTATTTCTTAGAGATAAGCTGCATAAGCTAGCTATATTTCGGTAATTTATGTAACACATCTAATTTGTGCATTAATGGCTGTTATGTTAAATAAAGTTTACTAATTACAGCAAAGCAGATTCTATACCTGTGCACGCCGTTGTCTCGTCTCCCCTCAGATGCGCTGTAATGGCGATCCTGCGCGCAATTCTCAAAACACTCACAAGATGGTGGCGTTTATCGGTAAATCCGATATTACAAAACCGATATCCGATTATGGTAAAATGCTTAAATATCAGGGAAAACATCTGTAAATTATATTGGTCGATCTCTATTTGTACTTTTACTCTTTATTACACACATGTTCTTCTCTCTTGAGAGAAGAAGTTGAGATTCCAACAAAAATTGGCTGTTTCGAGTTAGGCCAGTGGGACACTGCCTTTAGCGATATTAGCTCTATAGCACCAAAGCAATCTCAGAAGGTGCCTCTCAAGAATAAGATCTTATAGGATAGCCAAAACTAGTTAAACCAGTAATCTATCTACCCCCAAAATACTAAAAAAAGAGTAGGAAAAAATCTTGAGAATGAGGCTGTGGCCTAAAGCATTGCTTAGGAGAAGCTGTTCAACACTGACATTCCCCTTTCCACTGCTAGCTCCTCCAGTCAGATCCCTGGGCCAGAGTTTGCCATTAAAACACAAGCACTTGTTCAGTCCCCCTTAAGTTGGGGTTGTACCACGCCCCTAAGAAAATCCTTGGGAAAATGTTTGTAAGGTTAATGAATTGCCAATCAGTGTTTACAGCAAACACAGGGTTGCCAGCCGCCGTGGCAAGCCTTGAAGTCGACTAACCCGGGGTCACCGCTTGGTAGAGGCCCAGACAATGCGGCTGATTGGAATAGCAAACATAAGTGGCAGAGATTCAGGGGTCAAAGAGAGGAGACTAGTTAAATGCAAGACCATGGCACACTGTGAAAAGGGGTAAGGAGCACTGAGGGAGAAAATACTGAATATTTAGTACAGAAACATTGCTTGAATTATGATTTAACCCCAATCCATTTGAATTAAGACTGAATAACAGTCATCAGATCATTTATCTGGAACGTCTTAATGAAATATAGAATTATATCAGATTTACGCTGAGATAATGTATAAACTTGCAGTTATCACTGGAATTTATAAACAGATGCAGTGAATACATCACAGAAATGAAAATTAATTTTTAATTAATGTGATATAATCAGTACGGTTATTAATAGTTTATTTATTTACTAATATGTTTATTATTGAATGCACAGAAATGCTGATCACAAAATATACAGACATATTTGTTAATTTTGTAAGTTATTCTACAAAATCCTGGTCTGTTTTTATGGTCATCATTTTTAGATTTATCAAAAAACAGTGATTGGCCTCTTCCTGTCTAAGTGGGCAGTTCTTGGCATGAATAACCCACAAAGGGAACCAGACATTCTGACAGTCAAAAGTCTGAAAAGTCCAAAAATCAAAGCTTTCAGGGATAACTAACATCCATGCACACACTCAAATTACACAGCTTATAGACACTAAAATTATACTGCACAGAACCAGGGGACATGAAATACAATAACATATACTTTAGGAAAGTCAAAGAGCCAACTAGAGGTAAGATAGAAAGCAAAAGTAGAGTTTCACCATTTCCAGTGCTGGTCTGATTCAAAATCCCGGCCAACACTTATGATATTCTTAAGTATTGACCCCGCTGAATTCCTTTAAATGCACATGAACTGATTTAGCTTGTACCAGTGCTGATGGAGCAGAATACTAAATGTGCTAATGTGTTTAGAAAAGCAATTCAGGACCTTGTCTTCAAATCAATCCAGTTTAAAGTTCAATATCGCACAAAGCTAATGAAAGGTTTCCAGTGGCCCTTGTTTCATAAAACCACTTTAAGGCCATTTTGAATCTCAACAGTTTAACCTCAGTGCAGAATAAATGGGTCGTATTGACTTTTTTCCTCCTTTTTTAAAAAAGAAATCTCCGGAAAGCCAGCAAATCCCACTTATGGAACACATTTAAAAGGAGAAAGCCCATTAATTGGGTTTTAAATGAGGCGAGCTCCCTCTCTCCCTGGATAGAGTCGAGGGGCCCTTTTAGGTTTCGTAAGTGAGGTGGGGGTTTGGTGCACCTTTGCACTAGAGCGTCCTCCTAGCCTTCCCTTCCATGGTGGGGCAGACAATGAGCTTGCTGTGTCCCCCACAGACAAGGCTCTGGCCTGGGAGACCATACCCATTGCTCTGGGGGCGGAGGGCTAATTCAGGAGGGCGAGAGGGAGGGGGCTTGCACACTGTGGGAACAGCCCCGTCATCGGCCGACGGACAGCAGAGAGGCCAAAGCCGCTCATCATTTGCAATTCAGATCATGAGCAGCCAGTCCGGGAATCAATGGTGCTGTATCAATCTGCCGACTGCAAATGTCATCTGCATTTTGATTCTTGACCCCCTTTTTGACGATCCCCACACTGGAGCCATTGTCCTGTGGGGGCCACCCCTAGCTGTGTACTCCCATTCCCTGCCTAAAGTCTCACATTAGCCAGGCAAAACCCACAAGCCGCGCTGCCTTTCAGAACAGCCCTAGTCGCTGCTATTTAGCCGTGTGTTCCGCAGGTCTCTCACAGCCCCATAAAGGAATTAGGAGCGCGAGACAAAGCTGAAATACCAGTCGCTATTTGGAAAGCTAAATGGCGCTAACCTTTGTGGCCATTGTGATGATATAACAATTTGTGTCACAAATCTAGTTAGAGCGTAATGGTAAATCAGAACAAAACAAAAGTGGCAAAAGTCACTGCGGTTGGAGCATGTTAGCATGATGAATGCCAAGTCCAAGGGACCAAGAGGGGATGAGATGAGAATGAGAAACAAATTACAATGAAAACCACAAAAAAAAAACAAAAAAAAACACTGGGTTACAAACAACCCAATTTGGGTTGTTTTCAACCCAAGGGCTGGGTAAGTATAGGACAGAACACATGTTGGGTTAATTTTTCCCAGCATAAGAGGTTTATTCATTTTTAATATAATACTAGCTTCCCCCCCCCCCTTTTACTTCAAACATAAATTAATGTTTACAGATTAACTTAAATATTCTATCTTCTAACTTTTTTTTTTTTAAATACTCACACAACCACAGGTTTGTATGATAATTCATTTATTTTTGATAATTTTATAGTATAGCATATATATATATATATATATATATATATATATATATATATATATATATATATATATATATATTTATTTATTTTTTTTATTTTTTTAATACATATTGCCTACATTTAAGCTCATTTAACACATATTAGAAATGAAACAAGAAACATTTAGAAGTAATTCAAGTGTAATCGTCCAGTCTCTGTTGTCCTGTTTCCACCGTACGGCGCTGGATCTCATGCCGGATTTGACTCACGTTCAGCGGGGGAACTGCTAACTTCAGATTGCTGCCCTGCGTTTCACTCTTAGCCAAAAAATGTTGTGACTGACTCCATAACCTGTCCATAAATAATCAGTGTACAATTCTGAGAACATATTTTAACATCCTAAGCATTTATATTCTGTATCCTTTTGAATAAAATCATAAAATGTTATGCAAGGCATCAGGCGTTTCCATCACGAGAAAAAAACAATGCAACACTTATTTAAGTGACTCACGTTGTGCCCCTGTATGATGCTTTGCATAAAATTAAACGCTATACAGAACAATAATGAATATTAAGATGCACACATAAAACATGCACAGACCTGTATTTTACCGAAAACATTCACGGAGCTGCAATAATCTATCCTGAAGAGGGCACAAAAAGCCCGCAATATATAACTCAACCTCTGGGTTGTTACATCTGACCCAGGAGCTGGGTAACACAAAAACTACCCAAACACTGGGTTGTTACATCTGACCCAGGAGCTGGGTAACACAAAAACTACCCAAACACTGGGTTGTTACGTCTGACCCAGGATCTGGGTAACACAAAATCTATCCAAACACTGGGTTGTTACGTCTGACCCAGGATCTGGGTAACACAAAAACTACCCAAACACTGGGTTGTTACGTCTGACTCAGGATCTGGGTAACACAAAAACTACCCAAACACTGGGTTGTTACGTCTGACTCAGGATCTGGGTAACACAAAAACTACCCAAACACTGGGTTGTTACGTCTGACCCAGGATCTGAGTAACACAAAAACTACCCAAACACTGGGTTGTTACATCTGACCCAGGATCTGGGTAACACAAAATCTACCCAAACACTGGGTTGTTACGTCTGACTCAGGATCTGGGTAACACAAAAACTACCCAAACACTGGGTTGTTACGTCTGACCCAGGATCTGGGTAACACAAAAACTACCCAAACACTGGGTTGTTACGTCTGACCCAGGATCTGGGTAACACAAAAACTACCCAAACACTGGGTTGTTATGTCTGACTCAGGATCTGGGTAACACAAAATCTACCCAAACACTGGGTTGTTACGTCTGACCCAGGATCTGGGTAACACAAAAACTACCCAAACACTGGGTTGTTATGTCTGACTCAGGATCTGGGTAACACAAAAACTACCCAAACACTGGGTTGTTACGTCTGACCCAGGATCTGGGTAACACAAAAACTAACCAAACACTGGGTTGTTATGTCTGACTCAGGATCCGGGTAACACAAAATCTACCCAAACACTGGGTTGTTACGTCTGACCCAGGATCTGGGTAACACAAAAACTAACCAAACACTGGGTTGTTACGTCTGACCCAGGATCTGGGTAACACAAAAACTAACCAAACACTGGGTTGTTACGTCTGACCCAGGATCTGGGTAACACAAAAACTAACCAAACACTGGGTTGTTATGTCTGACTCAGGATCTGGGTAACACAAAATCTACCCAAACACTGGGTTGTTACGTCTGACCCAGGATCTGGGTAACACAAAAACTAACCAAACACTGGGTTGTTACGTCTGACCCAGGATCTGGGTAACACAAAAACTAACCAAACACTGGGTTGTTATGTCTGACTCAGGATCTGGGTAACACAAAATCTACCCAAACACTGGGTTGTTACGTCTGACCCAGGATCTGGGTAACACAAAATCTACCCAAACACTGGGTTGTTATGTCTGACCCAGGATCTGGGTAACACAAAATCTACCCAAACACTGGGTTGTTACGTCTGACCCAGGATCTGGGTAACACAAAATCTACCCAAACACTGGGTTGTTACGTCTGACCCAGGATCTGGGTAACACAAAAACTACCCAAACACTGGGTTGTTACGTCTGACCCAGGATCTGGGTAACACAAAAACTACCCAAACACTGGGTTGTTACTTCTTACCCAGGATATGGGTAACATAAAAACTACCCAAACACTGGAAAAATAACCCCAAAAAATGATCCAAAAGGCTAAACATAGGACTTGGGTAGAAAAAAATAACCCAATATTGTTTAGTTTTTGTTGTCATTATTGGATTTATGCTAATTGCTTATGGGTTAGATACACCCTTTAGCTAAACAAAGTAAATAGCTTCAGGCTTATAGTTTCATAACCACCTTGCACTTTTGTTTGTAACAATTTGAAGAATATATTTTTCACATTTAACATTATTCATCTTTCTGAAATATTGAGCAAAACAATTTGGACCACTACAAGGCCTACCTCAAAGCATTAAAATGGCCTAATATCTAGATAAGATACATATTTATGAGACTTAATAACAGTGAGCACTTTACGAAAATCAAGTGATGAAACAATAACTCGGCAGAGGCTTGGTCAAACAGAAGTGTTAGTGCTTCCTCATGCCATTTCCAAAATCTATGTCAATGTATAAACAATGTCGCTCATTCACTAACAAATCACTCAAACAGCTAGCTATTAATTTAATGCACTGTTAGAATTTACTTTGATCTGTAGAAAAAAAAAAAAAGGAAAAAAAAAGAAGAGAGATAATTAATTCTCAGGAATTTCATGTCACCAAGAAATAACAGAGGTCATATGAATTCATTACCTATCACAAATTCAGATCTTTTGATGGTGTTTACAAGCAAAAAGATGTAGCTTTTGAATTAGTCATTTAAAATAATTCACACTTAAATCTCTTCTTTCACGTCTTTCATCTAATACTCTAAACTTTGAAAAGAAGCACACACACTCACACAACTGGGATAAACAACTGACAATCTGACTTTTGAATTACAGAATCTCATTAGAATGAACAACAAATCACACATATAAATGTATCCACTTAGTTAATGTCTTTGTCTGGTTTTAATATACTAAATACCCATATGTATCACTGTTGCCATTACATCATGAGGTTAATGCTTAGGCCAAAATACACTCTACACAAGTCTTATCACAGACAGGAATGCATTGCAGCGTTAAAAGAGTCTATGCACAGCCTACTGGCTATGTATTTCTGCTAATATCCATAGCACCATGTACCATGGCACACCATGGTAGCAAACTCTTCCTGAGAGGAAAATAATGCTAACTCTTTATTTTGATGGTCCCCGTTAATTAGATATTCTATAAGTATTGTTGCACCTACCTAACTCTTATTTGAGTATTAGTCTGCTTAATATATGCTAATTGTTATGGTTCCCAAACAGACATTTTACGGACTACAAATAACTTTACAACTGCATGTCAACTTAATATCTTAACCCTAATCCCTACCCCTAACATTATACCAATACTCAACTAATACTCTAATGAGAGTTAGCTGACATGTACAGTAGGTGCAAAATTTATAGTCGACAGAATGTCTAAAGTGGATCATCAAAATAGTGTAACCATAATAATGACTTAGTGATGCAAACAGAATCCAATTGTAAAGCAGTGTCATTGTTCAGCTCATGATTCAGTTCTGTTCAATAACTGTATAAATATCATCAGTATTAAATGAGTTCAATTCAGCTATAAAGCAGCTCTGGAGAAAACACTGATGTCAGTAGATATGTTTCCATACACCTATTTTAATGCGCATTTTAGGATATTGCATAAAAAAAATGTTAAGATGACCATAAATTCTAAAAATGCGTATAAAAAAAAAACATATGCGCTCAAATGAGTAGGATAACATATGCGACACGAAAACATGTGCATAAACTACGATGGAAACACTTTTACAAAATAAATTCCTTAATGCACATCAATAAAGACATGACTTTGCAATGTAACAGCATAACTGGACCAACCAGCGGACCGATCTCGTTGCACAGCATCTGAAATGCTGTTTTCATTCTGTAATGCCTGAGCAAAATCTGTCATTAATCAGTGTTAAAGTGGTTTAATTCCCTCCCAGAAGCGCCTCACGTGATTGCGTTCACAAATACCAGGCATTTGAATGCAAGATGACATGACAGCCAGGGGCGTAAATCGCGGGGGGGACGGGGGGGACATGACCCCCCCTATCTGAGTGCTGTCCCCCCCAAAAAATATAATTAAAAACCACTCTAAGTATTGTAAATAAATGATATATCCTTAAAATAGCTGTGTAAGAAGCAAAGCAATACAAACGCAAACAGGCGTTTTAAGTTTAGAAACATTTTGAGTCACCCCTCCCTTGCCTCACAGTGGTTTGGTCCACCGCGCACGTCACACGTGTGTGTAGAAATCCGGCGGCGCCGGCGGGAGAGAAGACAGACGGTAGTTGAGAGGAGCTCTAGTAAGTAGGCTGTTTAGGCTATTTTATTCAAACACATCGGATGAAGTGGTTATTTTTGCTTTAATGCTGACGACGCTGAGTAATTAGTCATAACAAAAAAAAGCAAGATGATAACATGATTTTTTTTTTTTCCGTGAGTCCGCTATTTGGTTTCAGGCTTTCGAGGAGTGCACATGTGTATGCAAAGCCTACAAAATCTTATCAATTGACAAACTAAAAATAAGTCGACAGAGCCCTCTGCTATGAACACTAAAATGCAGATCAAAATCATTCTAGATGCTGGCAGTGTGCAAAGCTAACTTACATCTGATAACAAAGTCTTTCTGTAGGCCTAAAGGAGAGCATATCAATACAAAATACAGGGTATTGTCCTTTGGACAAGTAAATTGGTCACTTGTCCGACCAAAAAAGTTGTCTGGAAAAAATTTGATGTTTTTTTGGTGTAAATATAATTTATTCTGAAGCTATATTCTCAACAGTGTTCCGTCAGCTTTTGCATATTTATATCTGCATATTTGTGATATTTACCCCAAGGGCATTTTTTCCCCTAATCTTATTACATGCTTCATCTTTTATTTCATTTTTTTTTTTACATTTGATCAATAAATTCAATAAGAAAAATAAAGCAGGACTGTTATGAATCAAATTAAATAATTTACACTGAAAAAATACAACTGCATTAAATAATGTTATGATATTCTTTAAATATTTTTGAATATACAAATAAGAAATGTTGGGAAAATTTAAACATGAAACTGAACTGGCAGTAGGTGGTGGCAAACGACTGTCCTAGTCATTCATTCAAACAGCTGATTCATTCAAGAATGAGGCAGGTGTTTTGGAATAGGCTATTACTGATTCTTGACTCAACCGATTCGTTCAAAACGCTGAATCATTCATTAATAAAATATTTATTATTAAATATTTATATTATCCATTATCAATCGCCACTTACACTAAATGTAATAGAATCATGCTTGCGTTTTGGTGACTCCCTAACTATTTTTGTTATTGTTGTTTTAATCAGGACAAGTAAAGCTCTCTTTCTCTTGCCCCTTCAAGAAATTAAGCGTTAATGTCGAGCCCCGGACGGCCCCGGCCCAATTTAACCCCTGCATATATCCTTTATAAGTAAAATTTTGGCTGTATTATTTGTGTCCCCTTCAAAAATTGCTCTTGAGAAATGTTATGTTTATTGTCCCCCCCTACTGTCCGATGAAATTTACGCCCCTGATGACAGCGTTTATTGTGTGCCAGATTGTGTTTATGCTCTGAGGCGCAAATAATTTATTATATATGACAATTTTTATATACAATGGCTTCTATTGCAGAAACTTAGCGCCAGTGTATCAGGAAGTGATGTTTTTGTTCTCTTTGACTCGCTGGATGGAAACAGTGCTTTATTCGCAAATGTTTTAAGCGATATTCAAAATTTGCACATAAGTTAAATACGCAACTTTCGATGGAAACATAGCTATTGTCCTGCTCAGTTCAGTTCTCATCCAATAGTGTCAGTGCAGCCAAATCAATAATGTTGCTGAATATTAAGTGTCCCCAACTAAGCAAGCCACAGGCGACAATGGCAAGGAACCCAAACGCCATTGGTAAGAGAAAAAAAAAGGGAAAAAAAAAAAACCTTGGGAGAAACCAGGCTCTGTTGGGGGATCAGTCCTCCTCCAACCAATTGATTTAGGATAAGTACAACAAAACACTAAAATAAATCCTATACAACAGAAACAAAAACATAGTGAGCACAAAAATGAGAAAACAGTAAGCTTTTGTTTATATATATATATATATATATATATATATATATATATATATATATATATATATATATATATATATATATATATATATATATATAAAAGCATCTGATCATATCAACATAGGTATATTAGCATGAGCTCTGCAAAGTAGCACTTCAGTAAAGTCATGTCACTTTTATTTATATATATCATTTTATTTAATAGATTGCTTAAAAGTAAGCAGCTTTATGGTATCAAACATGAAAAACAGTGTCAGTGCCTCATTTCAACTTCATTTTCTACTGTAAAGTGGCTATCCAGTATGTTCATGTCTTCACCCGCAGAGATCCTACCTCGACGGACTGAACAGATGAAATGAGTCAGAGAAGAGCTCCATGTGAAAGAAGTCAGAGCCTCCTATTACGTTATCAACATGGACCAATGGTAGTATGAAGGTGTTTTGCAGCTGAAACTAACTTTTCCTAAGGGTTTGCTTTGGCAAGCCGTTTCAAGCTCCCAAAATGAACTCCAAACGAACTTTGTTTTGGCCTGATTTTGTTTGAAATGACGTCACATCAATTCGCTCTTCAATTTCGTATGAAGTATATGTAACCTGTTCTACGCAACCTGCTCCGAGCAGGACGCGAACCGTGGTCTCCGGCGTGGGAGTCGGGCGCTCTAACAAGGAAGACAAAAGGGGAGTGAGATTTACATACACAGCTCTTACTGGCCTACGACAGTTACACTCACACCCCTAAACCTCACTCCCACACGGGTCACGGCACCAAATGTAAACCAGTTCTTCTCGAACCGTTACGAACGGGACATGAACCGTGGTCTCCGGCGTGGGAGACGGGCGCTCTAACAAGGAGGCTAAAGACCTGAAGAGGGGAGTGAGTTTATATACACAGCTCTTACTGGCCCACAACATTTTTACATAGGCCTTTAAGCTACACAACAAACCAAAAAAAAAAAAAAAAAGCAGTGCTGTCCACAGAGGCTAGATGTTATTTTAAAATCCTGATGTTGCAGGTCTTTTCTCTCTGTTAGACTGAATTCATCATGTGGCATCACCTTAACCAAGAATAGACATATAGTCTCCACTATAGGTAAGACACCAATTAAAATTTAGGCAGTGCATGATTATAAAAGACTCTACTGACAGACAGATGGACAGGCGCAGTATGATTTAACAGCACAAGCATATATCAGATGCAAAATCATTGGCATTTTATTAACTGTGATTTTCTAAGGCAATCATAGCTATTATTAGTGCTCATACTTAGGACTAGGAATTTTAAAAAGCCAATAACCTTAAGTATTAAACTTCTGTATTAAACATCCTGCCCCTTTTGTGCTACAGACATGAATGATACCTTGAATATGTGTGGCCTGTTGAGGAAAGAGAAGTTATGAGTTGCTCCAGAGAGAGAAAAGAAGTTTATGAAAAAATAAAATGCATGTGTGTCTTAGTCAAGGTTACAAAGAGCATGTTACCTCTTTCCCTCGCTGTCATGAGCGACAGATGACGAATCTCCTGAGCTCACAGCGCCTCACTGCTGGTCCGCTTCTGTATGGTAATGATATACAGTGCATTAACTCAGTCTGAAAGGCTTAATTTGGGAGACCGTGGGCCCCGTCTTCTTATGTTTCCTGCACAGTAACACTGCGCTCGGGTCCAGGCAGTGAGAGCAGCAGACTTGTGTTTATTTATGAGAGCTTCTTGCTTCATTCGCTCTCAATCATTCATGAGGCTGGAGTGGACAGTCAAGTCAACCCCAATCCGATTCAGTTCAAACCACTGCTGAGGAAGAGAAGGCTGAAAACACAGGCAATTTACTTTCCCACCCAAATCCAAATGACCCCAAAGATAATGACTTGATCAATAAGTAATGCTTGCTACATTTGTGGTCTTTTTCGGAGGATGCTTCTTGTTTGGATGAGCTTAATTCACAACCTTTAAAAACACAGATAGAGTTTGATTGACGTGACCACCACTGACACTCATGCAATCTTTATGTGCGTCATATTTTAGGAGCTGATTACCTATTCATTCAATAAATAATTGTTTGTGTTAAGTCTTACGAGCTAACCTGATAACCTTTGCAGCGACAATGCTCATAAATCCGTCCAGACCTCCTTATCCGATTATGTCCATTAAACATCAGCTGTTTGGTAATCTGTTCCTAAGTAATGAATGGGAGGAAGAAAAAAAAAAAAAAATCACATCCATGCTAAACAAATTTAAATGTTCCTGTAAGAAAAAAGGTCAACAAAATGGAAAATGTCCAGCAATCAGAAAAGTTAAAATTCACACAGATAATGTATTTACTGCAGAGCTTGATTAGCATAAAATGTAAACTTTACAGATTTAATTGCATGCTAGACATTGTAATAGGGTAAGGCTTTGGGTATTTGTGCGAAATTTCCATCAAGTGATAAAGGATTAGTTCACTTCAGAATTAAAATTTCCTGATAATTTACTCACCCCCATGTCATCCAAGATGTTTCTCTTTTTTTCTTAATTAAGGTTTTTGAGGAAAACATTCCAGGTTTTTTCTATATGTTGTGGATTTCAACATCAATCAACAGGTTGAAGGCCTGAAAATCAGAAGGAATAAGGGTCTTATCTAGCAAAACAATCGGTCATTTTCTTAAAAATAAATAAATAAATAAATAATTATACTGTTTAACCACAAATGCTCGTCTTGCACTAGCTACGCATTACGTATTCATGTTGGAAAGGTCACATGTGGCGTAGACCGAAGTACTGATCCAGTGTTTACAAAGCAAACGACTAAGTCAAACGGCCTTTACAAAAAAAAAAAACAAAAAAAAAAATAGGTAAAACAACGATTTCGAACAATTTTGAAGTTGAAGGAGAAAATTAGATTGAGTTTTTCACCCTACCGCGGTACTTCCGCCTACGTCACGTGTGAACTTTCCAACGTGATTCGCTAGATTAGACTCTTATTCCTCATCTGGGATCATGTAGAGCTGTTTGAAGCTGCATTGAAACTGACATTTGGACCTTCAACCCGTTGAACCCCAGTGAAGTCCACTATACGGAGAAAAATCCTGGAATGTTTTCCTCAAAAACCTTCATTTCTTTTCGACTGAAGAAAGAAAGACATAAACATCTTGGATGACATGGAGTGAGTAAATGATCAGGAAATTTTAATTCTGTAGTGAACTAATCCTTTAACATTAGCCTATATTATTTATAAGTTTAATACTTCCAAGGAGTGCACCTTTTTAAATACATAATAATTTGAAAAATGTTTAGAAAAAAACGGCTTTTTGGTTTGTATATATAAGGTCAAACTTCAGGCATAGAGGCAATTCTGATTTCACAAATGATACAGTTGTATAGTGACACACTAAAATGTTGGCATTGTGGGGGATGTAGCCATAGCATTGTTTACCATTTGGTTGTCAGGAGCCTTCTTTATTCACTGTCAAACTGCAAAACTATCGTTAACATTGCCATTTTGTTTCATTGTGTGTCTTTTTAGGCACTTTCAAAATGAATCATTTATATTAAATCCATATAAATCCATTTCCTTTGCTGCTAATTGGTTGGGTAAGGAAATTTAGCAACCAATGACACACCAGTGAGCCATGATTTGCTATATGCTAATGCTAACCAGAGGTGTGGTATTTATATTGTAGGGACAGGGAACATTAATATTTTCTTTTCTGTTTTCTCAAAAAGATGTATCATCATATCTGCTAATATAGTCTAGTTTTAGTAGTTGGACTACTAGTATATTAATGACCCCAATTTCTGCATGTTTAAAATAGTTTCTAACCTTTTTCACTAGCCTCTCATTTGGGTATTTGCAAACAGCAATGACGTTTTTGTGGGCGGGGCCTACCTGGTTGCACAAAGTGAGAGTCCTGCAGTAGTAGTCTATGGAAGCCATGGAATACAATAATTACAAGTTTATATCTCATTATTCTGACTTTTTTTCTCACAATTCCGAGTTTATATCTTACACTTTTAAAATGAAAAATCAGAACTTTGAGATATAAACTCGCTATTCTGTCATTTTTTTTTCCTCAGAATTGTTTATATCCCACAATTTTGGTAACACTTTATTTTAGGGTCTTTTAACTAGATGCTTATTAGCATGCATATTACTAGAATATTGTCTGTTTATTAGTAATTATTGAGCACATATTAATGCTTTATTCTGCATGACATTATTCTACATTCTTAATCCTACCCAATAACTAAACTTAACAACTAACTTACTAACTATTAATAAGCAGTAAATTAGGAGTTTATTGAAGGAAAAGTCGTAGTTAATAGTGAATATGTGTTCCCTATACTAAAGTGTTACCACCTTTTCTTTTCTTTTCTTTTTTCTCTTATTCTAGGATTTTTTCCATTTTTCTCCACTTGTCACCTCTGTTTTTCAGCTGCAAGTGACGTAACTGTGACATCTGCTCCCAAATGGTCTAGTTCCTACGATGCACAGTATGAGTATCAGCCGTCGTGGGGACAGTGTGAGAATAAAAATCTCATACACAACATTAAAAGTGCAATCAACTTCCAGCTGAACCAGCACACTCCATAAATCACTTGCTTTTCTATGCTACATTCTAGCTAAACCCGGCACTCCCTGCCAAAAACGACAAGAACTATTTATCACTTTGGCCATTGTAAATGCTAATTTATGGCCTGTGTGAATGCAAGAGTTGTCCCTAACCAATACAACGATGTGTAGAAATATAAACAGAGCAGGAAATTCAAATGCCTGGAATGACAGTTAAGACAGATAGTACAGTATATCTGTCATCACATCTATATTTACTGTAACAAGATAATTTACATTAGAATGTTACAAATGCACTCTTAGCCTGGATAGAAATATATGGTTTGTTAACCCCATACCATTTATTTTATCTACACTCTAAAAAAAAAAAAAAAAATGCTGGGTCAAAAACAACCCAAGTGGGTTAAATATGGACAAACCCAGTGTTTGGGTTGTTCTGACCCAGCGGCTATGTTAAATGTTTTACCAACCAGCTGGGCAGTTTTATTTAACTCAGCTATTTAAATAAAAAAAATGACTGTATTGCTTGCTTAAAATTATTATGGTTGCCTCTAGTGTCTATTATGTGTCTGATGTTTGATTTCCAACCTATTTTGGGTTAATTTTAAGTAAGCAATTCAGTACATTTTAAACAATAGTTTTTAAACTACCCAGGACGTTGGGCGAACATTTAACCCAACCTCTGGGTTTGTCCATTTTAAACCCAACTTGGGGGGGGGGGGGTGTAATAAATGTTTATTATTTAATTATTATTTATTAAACTTATTAATACATGTTAATTTTCCACCTATTTTGGGCTTAATTTTAAGCAAGCAATATAGTTATTTTTATACAATAGTTGAGTTAAATAAAACTACCCAGCAGGTTGGGTCAAACAACCCAGTCACTGGGTTTGTCTATTTTTAACCCAACTTGGGTTATTTTTAACCCAGCATTTTTTAGAGCAATACAATGCTGCTTGTGAAATTAACCATAGCCAGATTTCCACCATGGCCACAAACTGTCCTTTGAGTTAAGATGGGTTGAAAATGACATTTTCATGACAGTTCAGGGGAAAAAATAATGACGTAATTTTCTGTATACTGTTAGTGTGTCCACAGGACCAAAAGTGGCCATAGTTAAAGAAACACCCAAAAATGAAAAACTGAAACAATGCATTTATTGTAAAAGCCACTACATTTGTTGAAATCAAGATGCCATTTGTTATTTTGGGGGCTGATGTAAGCCAGAATGGAGACCCCACTCACCACATGTTGAGTACTTAAGCCCCGAGAGGGCCGTGCGGCTGCCCTTCCAATAAGACTGCGCACTGTGCCTTGTAATTAGAGCGGGATTCTGGAGGGTTGCTTCCGCCACTTGAAGACAAGATTTGACAAATGGGAGGCACAGCTGCACACAGAAGTTTTGGAAATATTTCGTAGCGTGGCTTTGCCAAGTCCCATAGAAACAGTAACAGCATCTGTCCTGTGGCACTCTGGAAGATGGGAAGTTCTGCTTACTTTCCAGCAACAGGGATGGAGTATGTCACCAGTTTTTTGGAAAGGTTGTCCAAATTTCCTTTATCCAAATGGCACTTGATTGTGCACTGGAGCCTTAGGCAAAGGATGACGGTATGTGAAGTGTGGACAAATGGTGTGGTCAGCGAGAGACAGAGCACTGCACACCAACTGAGATAAGCCTATTAAACAAGGGCATGCAACACAATCTGTCTCGGCATTGTTGCACAGATACGTAACCCAGGTCACATTGTCTCATTGAGGCATCAGGACAACAGAAAGCAGTGATTAAGAATAAGATGGATTGCTGACTCTTAGGGTCAGCTATGTTTGAGTGTTTGCTGCCGTTGTTTGTCCAAGAAACCCCTCTTCTCCGTCTTCTTTTGATGCCATCTGTGCAAGGCTGAGAAAGAGGATATATTGTCCAAACAAGGACCTGCAGCGACTGACCGCCCCTACCGAAGCGTTAATTACAAAACCATTGCAGCTTCCAGCATGGTCCGACTTTTTTTTTTTTCTCAGAAAGTTTAAAGTTCTACTCTAAGTGCCAAGCAAAACACTCTGTAATGGACATTTTCTACCCAAACAATTATGTGAAACACAACTGCCCTTCAATTTGTTTATCATGGTTGATGGCAGAGTAAATGCCACTCCTGGGCAGAGGACAAAAGTTCAAACTCTGCTTCTATTTGTCTGTTTGTTTTTCTTTGTCCGAGTTTCCAAACCTGTCTTTATCTACTCAGAATTCATATGAAAATGTTATAATTTAGACATGTCATTTTATGGTGGACAAACTTAAAAACATTACAAGCATAATGGCTCTTGACCACTTTTTGGCATGGCTTTGTCTTTAGACACATAGCCACTGCCAGCGATAAACATACTTAACATGAACTATAGTCGTGCAGAAACTTAAGTACTTAGATTGAACTAGATTTAACTGTGCTGCTATTAAACCAGACTGTAAAAAAAATAAATAAAAAATCCGTAGTTTTTACTAAATAATTTTGGCAGCTGTGGTTGCCAGAATAATTTTGTAAAAAAAAATACAGAAAAACTGTAAACACATTTACAGAACAAACTGTAAATTTTACAGTATAAAATTGTAATTTAAGAAAATTTTAATGTAAACCAATAAATTCAACAATGCACACTACTACTAAAATCTGTTTTGTACCTTTAACATATGACAACCACCTAATGTAGGTGGTAAAAGAGAAAGCCACATGAAGAATCAGAGCTCATCACAAGTAGCTTTTCCATGAGCTGAAGTATATACTAATAGAAAGAGGTGTACAAGAGTCATTCACACAAATGCAAAACACCATCATGGTAACCCACAACACTTATATAATGCAATAAACATTCATTAAACAACAGAACATGTAACATAAAACCACAATGTACATAACTGATAACAAAAACTATTAAGAAACATGATTATTTAAACAAAATACTTTCAAATGTGGAGTGTCAAACAGGGAATTGTGGGAATATCAGTTACATTGATTTTGTATTTTTTACTTATAAACATTGTAAAATTTACAGCATTTTACTGTGAAAATTGCATAAATGTCTGGTAAGAGCTTTTACAGTTTTTCACTGTATATAATATGGGAACTTACTGTTAACCTATTTACAGTTTTTTTTTTCTGTATTGTTTTTATAATATTTTACCGTTAAAATCACATTATTTTTTTTACAGTGCAGAAGTGATATCATTTAGGTAAAACATATTAAACAAACTTTTTTTTTGAAAAAAATTGCCTAACATTATTTTCCTGAAACTGTTGCTAATCCTTCATGCTAATTAATTTACACTTATTACTTCTATAGCACCAGAGTTGGTAATCTTGAATAGTCAGATACATTTTCAAATGAAACAACACACAAAATCAAGCTGGCATAGGTAGACATATCTGCATTCCTTTTGTTTCGTTTTTTTTTCAAACTAGTCCCATGTTAATACATATCATGTTTAAATCTTGTGACTAAACATTCAAAAATTTATATTAATTGTGTTTCGAGCCAAATTTTGTGCCAATGCTATTATCTCCAGCCCAGTATTGCCATTCAAACTAAATATTGCAGTTTCATTTGATGCCAATAATGGTACAGAAATTCCACTTAAATTAAACTGAGGAATCATCTGAAATGATTATTGTGCATTGAAGAAGGGCAGTGTCTTCTTCGTCTTCATTAGATCACACATTGAAATGATTATGTAAAGGATGCACAGGAGTGGGTTGATATTTCGCATGAATTGACTAGTAAACGTTAAACTTTTGAATCTAATTTATGCAAACCAAAGATTAAAATGATGTCTGCATCAAAGACTTCAAGCACACTATGGCGAGCAGGGCGGGCGAGAGCCGTGAGGGAACGGTGCGAGGCCGGTGACGCGAGAGATGATGAGCTCCACCTTTGAGGCGCACCGGTCTTGAGTCTCTCACGGAGGAGCTCCGGAAGCATAAAAGGAGGAGCGACGACAGTGAAGGACGAGAGAGGACCAGGCCTGGACTTTATTTTATGTTTTATTATGTTTATGTGGTACATTACTATCGTTTTGTTCTTTTTGAATTAAAGTTATGTTGAATGTTCACCGGTTCCCGCCTCCTTCTTCCCGTATGAATAATAAATAATCTCACTAACCCCCTTAAGATCACTAACATTGTGTTTTTTGCCATTGCTTTGGCAAAGCATCTGTCAATCGAACAGAAAACTGTGATCTAATTAAATAGGTTGCAGCAGGTTTCAGATCGAAGCACACTGTGTTCACACAAGCAGCTCATGATTTGTGTTTCAGAGTGACTCCGCTCACAGTAAATGAGCTTCATCGCTTGTAATGTGCATTTTTGACTCCTGTGTATCCAATTTAAGCTGCATACATTTTGTTCTTGCATTGATGTTACATCTGTAGCAATTTTGAATTCTGACAGTAAGTTTGAGATTTACATTTGAGTATTGTGTATGCCTTTGGATAGTTTATAAAATAAAACAATATTCTTTGAAATCATAATAGTATTGCATTTCATTGTATTAAACCCAACAATTATGTACTTAAAACATTCTTCATTAACAATTCTTCAGATATTTGTAATATACAATTTTTGATAGTAACTTGTGCAATTACATTTTCATAAGGGTATCTTAACTACTTTAACTTATGCGTAGCAACGCTGATTATGCCGCAAATGCTGTCCATAGATTTAATTTGTTGTACATTTCTTTAAGCCACTTTGTAGAACCACAAAGTTTTCTTCTGCTTGTCTGAGCGTAGTGTTATGGTAAGGATTTATTGCATTTGTTGACCGTATAGAGGACTATGAAATTACAACATTACTGTTTTCTTATATATTTTTCCTACAGGCTTGTTTGCTATCCAAAATTTCTTCCCAAAGATCAAATTAAGCTCATGACCGTTCACTGTTTATTTGGACTTGATAATGTTTGGATGACTTTCCATTCCAAGAATAGTGTCTGGCAGATGAGACCAAATAATCTCACGCATTTGTTGGCAACCCCTCTTTGTCCATTCAGCTCAGTTCACTTTAACAGAGTGTTGCTCTGTTCTCACATAGATAGATTTACATCGATGCTGCCAAGCAGCAAACATTTCCCTCCGCAGGCATTTTAACATTATACCCAACTTTACATTTGGCAGAGACCACAACATTCCACTAAACAATTTGATTTGAGTCATCCAATCCACACACTTACACATTTCTGCGGGGTATGATATTCTGACCACAACCATCATTTCTAAATATGTAAATATAAATTGAATTATTGCCCTGAAGAATTGGTGGACGTTTCGGATGAATTTGTGGCCACTTCTGAAGAGTCAGAATAGAGAACGCAGCACTCAACAGATTTTCACACCCTCAGACAAGGCGTAAATATTTCACACAAGTTGGTAGAGGTAAGTCTTGAAAGTTCTCGACCTAGTTCAGGCACTAGGCAGAACGGTTCCTGAATGTGCTTGCACTGCATTCATAAAACATACAACCTCAGCCATTCCGATCAGTTAATTGTATCAGCCTTGCCTGTTGTTGTTGCTGTTGAGGAGATTTCTGAGCATGCCCAGAGGACCTGCTTCTTAAGTTTGAGGTGGCTTTCAGGGGAGAGATGGCTAGAGCTTCTCCACTTAACAGAACACTCATTATCTAGCTTCCACTAGCGGCCCTAACAGACCTGTTTGGATTGCCATTAGAGGGGAAGGTGTTCTGGGGAAAGAGAAAATAATGAAGCCAGTTTCTCCTGATTGGCATTCCCACCAAAGCCTTCGCCATTTTTGAGAGGATAACAAAGCACTGAGACCTGTGGACCGAGTACTTTCACAGCTTATTATCCTGAGGGTTTGTGGAAGTCCTGTAACTATAGTCACTCTTCATTGTTACTGTTGTTGTCTTCAATTGTGAATCTTTGCAAACAAGTTCCGTTTCATTAACATTTGTGTGAGAATAGACAAAGTTTGAGATTGTCAGTCTCCCTGTCATAATGAGGATGACCATGAATATTCATGAGCAAAGAGATATGACTTAAAGCTGGATACACAAATGAATGATTTTAGGGAAGAAATTGATCAGCCCTTGTAACTTCACTGCAGTGTTAAGTGTAAATGCTATGGACCTTCCTCTGGTGGTTCTATCCTATGGTGTTAATTTTCTGCTCTCTCTATATGGCGTACACCACTAATACTGTTTCTTTGGCCAATTTTTTATGGACTATACCTCACCGTTCGGTGGTGACGCTCCACTGAATCTACAGCGCCATGGCAAAATAAATAATATTTCACCACAACAGTTTCTATGAACTCTCTTATATCCAAAGTAAATAATATTGCAGTCAAGGTACAATTTATCAGTTCATGCATTCCCTGGGAACTGAACCCATGACCTTGGCACTACTAGCACTATTATTTACTGTTTGAGAGAGCAGTTTCACCTGTGTAGTTGAATTCATAAACAAATTACTTTTATGAGCTGAGCCAGCACATACATTGATATGCATATTTTTGTTTATTTCTTTATTTTCTGGAAGATCCAGTTCCAACCTGCGGTATGTTTTTAAAACTTGCTGCTGCTGTTAGTTATTGCTGCTGCTATAACTCGTTTTTCAAGCACCTTATTATGACTTATATTTACGTTTTAAAGTCATGCACCCTCTAGCTGGTGTAAAAATTAAGACAGTGTCATGTTACGTCTGTCGTCATGAAATGTACCGTTACCAATCAAAATGCGTGTTCATTTAAATGCAATGTGTGGACTTTTTACACCATTTGTCCTATTTCCATTTAGCAAAATAATAATAATTAGGGGTGTGACGAGACGGGTATCTCACGAGACGAGACGAGACTCGTGATTGAGTTCACGAGATTAGACAATATTTTTACACACTATTTTTAAGAAATCCTCAGTGGCGAAATACATATTCTGCAGGTGTATTTTAAATGTTTTAACTAATCATCTTATAATGAATGAATGTCATTCAGTTCTACTTTCTGAGTATGAATTATCATATGCAGTAAAAGACAACAATACAGCTAAGAGATGGTTAAAACTACACTGCCCAGCCTAAAATAGCTTTCATATTGAGAGATATTTGCATTCATCAGAGAGCCGCTTTGAAAATGCGGGGTATTGAAATCGCGTTTGAATGCGCGCGCGCGTTTACTTTCACTTTCAGCGATCGTGCGTACTCTTTAAATATGGAGCGGCGGCGTCCGTTATCCAACTTAATTAGATGTTTTTTCTATTTAAGTACAAAGCAAAAGGACAGTGGAGGCGTAATGTAAACGTAGCGGTGGCATATTCTTTCCTAATCATCCTAACACTCTGTCATGGCAACATCACGAGACTACTTTTCGCCTCGACGAGAAATCTCGTCACACTTTAGTCTCGCGAGATCTCGTGACACGAAATCTCGTCACACCCCCAATAATAATATATATATATATTTTTTAATAAACGACTTCACCTACCCCACCCCTAAACCTAGTGATTTATAGTGCCTATACACTTTATGAGCACATGCGTTCCCTGGGATCAAACCCATGATCGCATAATCACATGATTGCATATTGTTATATATTGCAATGCTCTGCCAATTGAACTACGTGAAACCTGAAATATGACAGATAAAAGAAAGCAATGCATTCAAATGAAAGTGTCTTGTTGTCGATAAGGGCACAACTTTAGTAAATGCTCCTATGGGTCATTTTTCAGGGAAGTGACAAACAACCTATATAGGCATATTGGTTGGAGAACATGTTGTAAACATTAGTATTGGCTTTCATGCTGTGTAGTTATAGGAACTTAGTTATAGGAACTAGCCAACAGGGCAGTTCTAGACAACTAAATGTTCCCCTAGGGCAATTTTCCTGGTTGCATTCGCACCGCCAGTAGGAACTCTAAAGTGACGTAAGCTGTGCGTGTTGTTGTGACTTTTATTTTGACAGCATGACAGACATTTATTTTGACAGCGCTGAGAACGCTCACATTCTCGTTCTTCATTAGTTCACGAGTTTACGAGATCTGTTTAAGAGTCCTTTCTAATACGTTATAGACAGAACTGTTATACAAAGAACGTAAACAGTATATGAAAAAGTATTAGCCATGTGGTTGATGCCCAATGTCGCTAACTGAGCAGAAATACATAATCATGTTTCGCTTGGTCCCCTCAAAGTCATGTTGGATTTTCTCCTTAGCGTAAAGGTTGAGAGGTCCATCTATTACAGTTTTCTATGTTCATAAATTTAGTTTGTGGAGTATATATATAGGCTATAACCTGTGTACACAGCTTTTTTAAAAATGGCTGGTGCTGGTGTTTCCTGTGCCAATCAGCGTACACTTGCGTTACTGCTAACTCCTATTGTATTGGGTTAGACTCTACTCTGAAGTAGAAGATAATTTATTTCTTCCAAAAGGGCGTTCCTAGAACTAAAATCATTCCCAGTTCCTGCGGTGTGAACACACCAAAAAGCGGGTACTTCTTCCATTAGTTCTAGCAACTATGAAAAGGTTCCTCCATTGCAAAAGCCCCTAATAAAACTTTTCCATTGCAGGAAAGGTTCTTTATAGTGGAAAAAGGTTCTTCTTTTAAAGAAATGTTGTTCACACTAAGAAAAAATGATTCTTTCTGTTCACTGAAAGGTTCTTCGTGGAGCCAAAATGGTTCTTCTATGAAATCACTGCAAAACCACTTTTTGGAATCTTTATTTTTAGGAGTTTACTCAGAAACTTAAATGACAAAAATAGTTTTTGAAACAAACCATGGGGGACATTTTAAGTTACGTGGGTTAATGGTCATTACACAAAAAATATCTGATAATCAAATATTCCAGAGAGCTCTGTAATAATGTAAATGAATAGCCTAAGCTTTTTAAATCTTTCAAAATCTTGAGTGCTAAAAATTTTTCAGGTAATTTTCTGTTGTTTTAAAGATATCTGATTCAGCTAATTTTAATATGTTGCCATATCATTGCATAGCACCTCATCGTAAGGTCAGCAGAGGAAAAAGTAAGTGTCCAGATGCGAATCTCTGAAATTAGCACGCCCTTCATCAGAGCGAGCAGCCCGTAAAAGAACGCGCTAGCACGCTAGCACAGGAAATTAGATGCTCTCTTGGGTCTCCACTGCCTTCTGTGGTGACTATAAAGTCTGGAAAACCTCACTCCATAATCAAGCCTAGAGCCCCGGTGGCAGTCCAAAGAAAACAACGCTGGACCGAATAACCTCATCAATTTTCCTGAGGGCTTATGAAAAAGAAAATTCTTTGCTCATTTATAAATTTTTCTCCGTGCACAGAAATAAAGGTGTTCACTGTTTCGACGTGTTGATTTAACAGGCCATTTCACTACATGGGAAATATGCAGGGTCACAGCACAAGTATGTCTGATTTGTCAAAAGACAGAGTATAAAATTTCCTCAGACTGTGCTCCTGAACAAACAACTTCAGCATCGATGAGTACACAAGATGGCTCTACAAAAGATGGACCTGCTTCCAAATTCCTGAGGTTGTCAAGCAGGCAGATGAGTGCTTATACCTTGGAGTTACACCTGGGGCTGTGTGTCCGTGTGTTTCGATGTGTGAATGTGTGCGTGTGAGGCAGTTGTTGTTATTGCCGGAGATAGCGCATTAAACCCATGAGAGTCATGGCATACACGCTCCATTAGCTTCATGCGGTTTATGCTGACCTGATAGAGGCCAGTCAGTAATACACTCATTAATATTTCAGAGCGCCGCTCACCTGGCCACAGGCTACACGCAAGCTCACCGCAACAGCCAGTCAAATTCATTCGCCCCTGAGAATGAGGTCTTCTCCTCCTGGACTTCACAAGCTTTAATGAGCTTGATGGATAGGCAGTATGTGATGCGTGTATACTACAAACAGATATACATGGCTGCTGCGTTCTGTAGCGTTGGGAGAGTTATATAAAGAATGAAAGCACTACTCTTGCATTACTGGTACCATGCCTGACTGTGTGTGGCTGATTTCGGGGTCTGCATTGCCCATGTGACCCTCTGTTTGAACTCTAGTTTCACACCAAGCTGAAAAGACTTCAGTTCTTCCATATTCTGCTTCATCCTCCTCCACACTGAGTATAGAAATACTCTAGTAGTCTAGTGTGATAGCACAAAATACTGTACATGTGTAGTGCTGCACATTGTCTCAGATCTATCTATCTATCTATCTATCTATCTATCTATCTATCTATCTATCTATCTATCTATCTATCTATCTATCTATCTATCTATCTATCTATCTATCTATCTATCTATCATCTATCTATCTATCTATCATGTCTGTCTGTCTGTCTACACAATCAATCAATCAATCTATATCTATCTATCTATCTATCTATCTATCTATCTATCTATCTATCTATCTATCTATCTATCTATCTATCTATCTATCTATCTATCTATCTATCTATCTATCTATCTATCTATCTATCTATCTATCATCTGTCCATCTGTCGCATGCCTGCAGATTGAATATGTATCATATGTTGGATCACATATCCCAAAACTCATTAGAAAAGATTGGATTGTTTGTGTTCTCACTGTTCTAGAAGAATCACATCTGTCACAGACACACACACACACACACACACACACACACACACACACACACACACACACACACACACACACACACACACACACACACACACACACACACACACACACACACACACACACACACACACAAAGGTCTGATTTGGGACATTTTCACCATGTAATGTGAACATTACACCAAGGAACCAGTATGAGTATCCTCAGGGCTGAAGATGGGCAAGTAATTATATCCAGGGGCCAGCATGTCGGCATCTGACCCAACCCGTTATGTCTGGACCACCCTGGATTGAGACAGTCATCAGATGCCCCTCTGGGCTTCTCACTGACTTACAGTGGCTCCAAAAGATATTTGGACATAGTGTCAGCTAAAAATGTATACATTTCATTACATGCATTTTATAGTTATTAATTGCTGTATATTTAAACTAGCCATTTAAACTATTATTTATTTATTTATGTCCTTCCTTATTCTAGAAATATTTGGCCATATAGTATATTTGATACTGTCATGCATTTATGCTACATTCCCATGACCTGTGTTGTAGAAACTTGCCTTGGCTCATGCCACCTAAATTTGAGACTCTCATACCATCTGTCGTTTCATCATTTTAATTTACTGGATGAAAATAATATCAACTGGTTTTATGGAATACCCCCCAAGTGCAGCCCCCCAAGAGCCGAAATATATGCATTTCACTCTGTTGGACCAGCATAGGAAATATTATCTGATCTACAGCAGCCAGCCATTGAAACCCTGAGCTGGAGACACCCAACAGATGGGACCCATGGAGACGGGAGGAACTACCATAGGAGACCCCCTCCCTTCCCTGAAGTGTCCTGGAGTGGGCCGGTGCGGACATCTGTCAGGGTCCCCAGACAGGTGACCGACAACCCTCACACAGGCAATGAAATATGTATGAAAAGAGGACGTTCCGTCTTAAAAAGGAGGGCGAGAAAAGGGACAGAGAAAGACACACGACCACTAATCAATGATTCGATTCTCCTCACATTAAAATACTTTTTATGCAGTCTGATTCCACTAGCAGAGTCACCTGAAATGTAGGCATAAATTAGAAAAAAATCATTTTAAATTTAACACAGAGCTTTTTAGCCTAGAGGATGATCTACCCTCTCTTTAACTGCACAAGCTCCATTCATTCTAGTCAAATTGTAAATAAATTACACTAACCAAATATAAAGCATGTATATGTCTCCATATCTCTGTCACATGATGCTAAACATCAAATGCATTGATTACAGTATTTACAATAAGGGTTGGGAACCAGTTTCATTGCTTAAAAATGACCAGAGCTAGTGTTAAAATGATTATAGTGGATTAACTTTAGCATTCTATACTACTAAAACAAACAGACAAAAAAAATAAAAAAAAATAAAATAAAATAATAAATAAAATAAATAACATAATATAGTAAAATATATTATATATAACAAATATATAATAATTAGATTAAAAAAATTATTAAATACATTACTATAATTAACATTAAAAGTAATACTACAATTAAAAATAATATAAACTCAACTAAACAGACAAAAAAAAACTGGATTTGAGAACAAATTACTTTTTAAATAAAATAAAATAAAATAAAATAAAATAAAATAAAATAAAATAAAATAAAATAAAATAAAATAAATAAAATAAAATAAAATAAAATAAAATAAAATAAAATAAAATAATAAAATAAAATAAAATAAAATAAAATAAAATAAAATAAAATAAAATAAAATAAAATAAAAATTAGAATAGCTAATCATTGGTTTGAATCAGAAATCATTTACTCAAATTCTACTGTGATTTATAAATTCACTTAGTGATTTGGTTAAAATATTAATATATATGAACTTACTAAATGTTACTTAATATATGCAACAAAAAAATAACTATTGTTATTGTTTATCATTTTTGTTTGGGATATAATTTAGACCAATTATTGAGGGTTTGTGCTAAAAATTCATGGAATTATTAAGTATCCAAAATCACTAAAATCCAAATCGTCACCAGAATCATCAAATCTGTTACGATTCCCAACCCGATACAATGACTTTCACCCTCATCCAGAACACAATATCATTTTTTCTCTCCAGATGGTCTCGGCTGCTATGAACTTTCTAATTAAGAGAAAGTACCTGACTTGGTCTAGCAGATAATTGACCTCAACTGGAGTTGAAGCAGAGGGAGCCAGGGGCACTGTCAGCTAATGGAAGGCAAATCCGCTACCTGGGGAAATGGCTGTGTTCACACTAATCCTCTGGCCTGCAGGCTCGGGCCTGATTTAATAGGGGCACTGAGGGGATAGGGCATTGTCCACACTGCCTGTCAAGAGCACAGCAACACGTGAGACAGGCTGCACTGTCTGTCTCTCCATCCCTAGTACCAGCAGCGCTGTGCATTTTTCATTCATGAGGAGAACGGTATAGTGAGGCAGGAAGACGGATGGCTGCACAGAAGTGTTGTTTAGATTTTTGGGGGGAAGAAATATTAGTGAGGAGTGAAATTTTAAAGATAAACTAAGAACTTTTTTTTTGTTGTTGTTCAAAATGTAAATAATAAGTCAATACATCATCAATCTTAAAATGTCCTTTTTTTCTTACCCCGATTCACTATTATACTGTAAGTTTTTATAACCTGACAGGATGGATTTGTGGGGAATTGTGTACATAACTCACTCACCTGTGCGTGTCTCATCAAATCCGTAAATAGAGAAAAGTTGCTCTGGCTACTTTGAAGCGTATCTGAGAGGCATAGGTTAGTTTTCACAACGAGCGAGAAAGGTTGACATGGAGCAGCTAAATATTGAACCTCCGGGGAATTACCTGTTTAAAAATAACACAGAACAGGAGAGTCTGCTGGCAAATAATGTGATGGAGCTTGTAATGAAACAAGAATCAGCATTGGCTTGACTTTTTGGATATGGCGAGAACTGAGGGATTTGAAATGTTGTAAAAATGTTGTTTTTATTACTCAACCGGTGTGTAGTATTTTATTGAACAGATAAATTGCCATATGTGGCTCTCTAACAGAGTTCATTGTAAAGAATTATGAAGCTCATATTCACAGTTACACAAAGCCGAAGCACAACCAAAAAAGTTTTATTCTGCAAAATGCATGCAGTTGTGTTTTTTTTTTTTTTTTTTTTTAACCACTACAGGGCCAAAATTTACATAGTGTACCTTTAAATATTTTAAGAATTTCATTTTGCTTGCTGTACATATAAAAAGTAGCCGGTTGCATAAAAACAATAGTATGCTAAAGGTGCATGGTCAAGGTCATGGGTTCAATTCCCAATGACTGCACAAACTGATCAAACATATTTTTTTTCCTGTGATCATGAAATTATATATATATATTATATAAATATATATATATATATATATATATATATATATATATATTTTTTTTTTTTTTTTTTTTTATATATATATATATATATATATATATATTTATAAACAATTTTTAAAACTTTTTTATTTAATTTAAAATAAAATTTGTAAAACATATTTGAAAATTAAAGCATACCAAGGTAAAGCGTGTTTTTGTTTTTATTTTGTAAAATTAAATGTATTTAAAATTACTCTGTATTTTTTCCTGTGAAAATTCATAGTCAACTATATTGACTGATATTTGTTTTCCTTTATTGCCGCAAGTTGATGAGAAGACACTTAGGGTACAATTACACGACAATGATGAACTAAACATGGAAAAGTTTTTCCTTTGCGTTTTTTTGCATACAGACAGCAATGTTGTCAAAACGATTCCCGTTCACAAGGATCCACGAAAACGACTAAAAACGCTGTATTCTGCAGCCAGGTCAGTAGGTGGCGATGTCACTTTGTAAAGAAACACTACATGCCTATAGACTTAACACGTAATATGCATGCGCATTACATTGGCATGTTCACAAATTTGAGCTTTTGTAGTTTACATGGAGACAATAATATTGTTTTCAACAACTTTGGAACACTTTGAAACACATTTTCAAAAGTTTCCGATTTTCAGGCCCTGAAAACAACCTGTGTGTCAATGAATGGCCAAAACACATTCAAAGTTTCCAGTTTTTACTTGAAAATGTTTAATTATACAATAATTGACATCAGAGATCATTCTTATACATTTGCAAGGGTTTAAATTAGCCAGAGTGACTGCATTAATCTTTAACAGAGCTAATTCAGTTAACTCAGATACATATAGAATTTCCTGCATCTTGTTTGAGACTTGAATGCTTATTTTGAGTGCCTACACAGCTGCCAATATAAACATTCAGTGAACTGGGACGTCCTAACAAACAGCCTTATGCCTGTAATTAGTGTTCGATGGGGGAAACATGTCGGATCATGACTTAATTAGTGACCATGGTAAACAAGGCAGACAATGATATGTTTCAGAAATCAACCGCCAATCATTCTGCAATACACATGAGTGGGCGTGGCTTGACTTACAGCTCTAAATCCACCACTACAAATTCTAGTATATGCATATATGCACTGAAATATATACATATACAAATATATACATTTTTTTTTTTTTTTTTTTACATAACCAGCTTAATAAAAAATAAAATAAAATATAATTTATACTAGAGTTAGTAGAATATTGAAAAGTTATTATTATTATTTTTTTTATTTTATTTTTTTTTTTATCAGTCTGCAACAGTCTGTTTAATATGAATCAATTTTTTGGGATGAGTGGGTGTGCATAGTTAGACACATGTTTTGTCAGTATGCATCATTCATATGACGACTGCATTTGATTTGACATTTATTATCACTGTGTATTAATACCTAGCTGTACATTTCACATACATACATTTGTACAATTTTTGAAGAACTTCTGAGCCATGATACTTCAGTGGTGGTTGTGGGTGGTTGCTAGGTTGCTATAGGCGGCTGCTAGGTGGTAACTCATGGTTAGCTCGTGTTAAAGTCCTTTTTTGGCCATGTGGACTTTAAAAAAAAAAAAAAAAACTTTAAACACTATTATAACTGAAACTAATACTAATACTCTACTTAGCCTCTACTGAGACTTTCTTATATTTATATCGAGATTTATTAAGCAGGCATCAAAGATCACTGGGGTCTCGCAGCTTCAGCTTTCAAATCTTTATTATGTGGCAGTTAAGAGGAAAGCAGCTTCTATTATTACAGATTGTACACATTCTCTGTATGATGCTTTTCAGCTACTTCCATCAGGTTGCCGGATTAGAACTCCTTTGGCTAGGAAGAAGGCTTACAGGAATTATTTTGTGCCCAATGCAGTAACTATTTTAAACAAGGTTAAGTGATTGTGTGTGGGTTGTTTTTTTTAATCCTAAAATGTTTGTTTTAAAATGAATAAGAGTTTTTCGCCATACCGCGGTACTTCCGCTTATGTCACGCGTGACCTTTCCAATGTGATTATGTAATGTGTTGTGCATTACAGAGATGAAAATGTATATAATTTTTTATTTATGTATTTATTTTTTGAAAATGACTGATCTTTTCATTAGACAAGACTCTTATTCCTCGTCTTGGATCATGTAGAGCTCTTTGAAGCTGCACTGAAACTGACATTTGGACCTTCAACCCATTGGTAACCACTGAAGTCCACTATATGGAGAAAAATCCTGGAATGTTTTCCTCAAAAACTTTAATTTCTTTTCGACTGAAAAAAGAAATTCATAAATATCTTGGATGACATGGGGGTGAGTAAATTATCAGGTAATTTGAATTCTGAAGTCAACTAATCCTTTAATTCACTAAATATAATACTTAGGTGTTCAAATCACATTTGCTAAGGCAAACTATAAGAATCGCAGTGAACCTTCAAAACAGCAGTCCAAAAGTCAGCTGTGATTCCTGAGCGCGGCTTGGTGGCATTCTCTAACACGGTTAATATTTAATCGCTGAGAGGTGATAAAGCGGACAGCCATCACTCTATATGTAAATAAGCAACGTTTCATTCCCTGCCCGCTCATGTGTGACCTCAGCAATGTGCCCAGCATGAAACACGTCGCAGCTATTGCTGGAATGAAGGGGTCAGCGTCATAATTAACCTCGCTCATTTAGGAGACAGCATTCCTCAAACTCATCGTTCCTCTCAATAGACGAGTCCTCTTGCATGAGAGACCATGAAGGACAGACACTGACAGACTCTGTCAAATCCAAGTTTAAAACAAAGAACTTGTAATCATGTTGTCTTATTAACCTGAGGTGTAGTGGGAACGCCATCAAACCTTCTAATCATCTCAAACAGTTTAACCTCAGACAGGTGTGCTATTATTTTTGAAGCATGCAGACAAGTTGTTGTCATAAAACAAGTGAAAAAAGTGAATCAAGCTATATTTAGAAACCAGAACATCATAGAGACATGGAAGTAGACTGGTTTGTCTGAACCCTGTAAGGCCTGACAATTTTTTTTATTGAACAGTTTCTTGAACCTAAATATATATATATATATATATAGCAGCAATTATCGGGGTTCAAGCGCTTTAAGGCTTTTAAGCACTTGCGTAAAAAGATATTATGTTTTATTTAGCTAGCATGTAACCACTTAGATAATAGATGGAAAAGACCATTTACAGCCAATACAGGAAATTAACCATAGAAAATAAATGGTTTTTAAACCTTTTTTAACAGTTATCGAGGTTGAGCCAAAAACCTAGAACTAGTTCACCAAAGTTGTTTTTTTTATATATATAATCTCCAATACTTAACGAATGATTTGATGGTTAGAGGTGGTCCTAGAGGCAAAGTTGCTCAGAATGAGTACTTCTACCTTGTGGTATGAATGTCGTGGGCTTTCCTTGAAAAATCTTGTGATACACAATCCTTTACTCATGTGAAAAATCGAAGGCGCCCCCCTGGTGGCCGAATTCTTTCAAATTTTTCACAGGCCTCCAGGGCCGTGAGTCAAACAGGCCTAGCGATTTTCATTCCGATCAGCCTCCGTTCATCTTGTCTGATAGCTGCTCAAAGTTCATTGGCCGATGCCGAACATGTTTTTCAAGATACATCAACGTCCTCATAAACAATCATGGGACCTCAGTCAACGACACTTAATGCCAGTTTTCAAGTCAATCGGACTAACAGTGAAGCAGTTATAGACATTTTCATGTTTTTTTGTTTGTTTTGTTTTTTGCTGTTATAGCGCCACCAAGTGGCCAGTCGCTGCATCCTTTTTCATGCGACCACAGAATGAGCTCTTACATAGGTGTGCTGAGTTTGGTGAAAATATCTCATTCCGTTCACGAGTTATAGCCGTTTTAGTAAAAGTGTCTCCGCCCACTTTGAAAGTTTTGGTGGCCCTTAGGGACCGTGAATCGAAATTTAAACTTTTTTTGACTCCAGAGAATCTCACTGCACTGGTTTGGTTTCGATTGGGCCAAAAACCTAGGACTACTCCGTAAAAGTAAGTTTTCCAAAAAATTCAAAATACCCGAAAATTTCTAGTCTTAACGGTTCAGGAGTTATGAGCCATTTCATACTTTTCACCACTAGAGCGCCCCCGTCAGGCCGATCAGGGCGAGCCTTGGTGACGTTGTAGACGGTGTGAGTACTACCAGCCCTCAAAGCTTCAAGTCTCTACGACTTACAAAGTTGTATAAAACAAAGATTATTGGAGCACATTTTACAAGAAAATATAGAAGTACAAGAAAATTCATGTTTTATTCAATGTGTTACTTGACATTTCTGTATAATTGTTTGGAGAATTTACAAGAAATATCCCCCAAAAAACTTTTCGGTCTAGCAGATTGTGTACAATGTTTTTCAGCAAAACTTTCATCATTTAGATTATTTAGAGACCTTAGAAATTTGCATATAAAATATGAAACAGTTGCAACTGGGTTTCGATATGCTACACTCTTAAAACTAAAGGTTTTCAGAAGCAACCACTTACATTTTCTTCAGAAAGTGTAAAAATCTTGTTAAAAATCTAGTCCTGCATCTTTAATGGGACAGATAGGCAGCTAGTTAGTCTCATTTTGCAGAGCCTGTGGTGGATGTCTGGGCCGCACTCCGTGATCAACTCCAATCGTCGCCTGTCTGTTTAATTGAAGGCAGGGCTGAGGTGTTTCTCGCAGACAGACAGGCGTGTGTAATTATTTCAGCTTGTCAGCTCTCATCCTGTCTGTCTGTCAGCTGCTGTAAGACATCCACTGCTGCAGGGATCAGGGAGACACTGAGCTGGGATACAGGGATGAAAGAACGGAGATCTGGACAGAGGAGAAACTGGAGGTCAGAGGAGAGAGAGTGACGGAGGCAATCGCTCCTCTTGATTGCCTCTTCGTCTCCTTCCATCGGTACACTTAGGTGAATGTCACAAAGACCTACAATCTATAGAAATAAGAAGGTATATTTTGCATAAAGGAAATCAAGCTTATTTTAGGGAGAATTAAGATTGTTTTGCATTGTGACATTGTTTTGCTTTGTTTTTCTCTCCCCAAATTCTCATTATTGTACTTTATGCTTAAAAAAATGTAGAGTAAACATAGAGTAAACACAACTAACAATACTGAAAACAGCACAATTCATATGCATTCTGAAGATTACAAATTAAACATACTGTTACAGTACAAAAAAAAAAAGAAAACTTCTTAATCAGTGTTGTGTTTTCCAGTACAAATATCTAAACATTCATAAATCAAGATGCATTTACTTGAGAAGCAAAATGACTCAAGAAATTAAGTCTTGTTTTCTGAAAAATGACCAAAATCAAAAAAGGCAAAATAATCTTGTTTTCTCTATGAATTAAGATATTTTCCTAAATCAATTGGCAAATATTGCTGGCTTTAAGCAAAAACTCACTTAATTTTTATACATATTTCAGAAAACAACACTTAATATATTCTGTCATTTTGCTTCTTAAATGTATCATAATTGAAAGGGTTCCTTGATTATGATTTCACTTTTTTAACTTTAGTTAGTGTGTAATGTTGCTGTTTGAGCATAAACAACACCTGCGAAGTTACGACACTCAAAGTTCAATGCAAAGGGAGGTATTTTCTTTTACAGAAATCGCTTTTTAAGGATTACAGCAAACGGCTGGTAGAGACTACAACAAGCTTCTTCCCAGGTTGATGACATCACAAACCCCAAATTTTACATAAACCCCGCCCCAGAGATGCAATGTTGATCTGCTTTAGAGAAGAGGAAGAGTTGTTGTAGTAGAGTTTTGTTGTCATGTCGTCATTTTACATCGGACTGCTTCACAAACGAGGGTCAATTCAACACAAAAGATGAACATGACGACACATGCTAGTGGATGAGTTGAATCAACTCCACAGAAACTACATAAATGTATCCACTAACATTCAGAAACGTCCAGTTTCATTCTAAAAGTTGTATCTTCTTCCTGAGTCTCTCCATCAGTGTCGACTCCGGTTTGAACAATGTAAGGCTGAACACCGTTACTGACAATCCTCATTTTGTCTGCGTGAGATTCTCCAGCTTTGTTGTTGTCTAGCTGTTAAAGCTCCGCCCTCTTCTGGAAAGGGGGCGGGGAGCAGCAGCTCATTTGCATTTAAAGGGACACACACAAAAACGACATGTTTTTGCTCACACCCAAATAGGGGCAAATTTGACAAGCTATAATAAATTATCTGTGGGGGATTTTGAGCTGAAACTTCACACACAAAAAAGACAAAAATACTAATTAAGAAAATATTTTTTTTTCGAGGTGTAGTACACTAAATATTTAGCTACAATTATAAATATGCAAATGCCATGCAGGGGCTCAAGTGAGTCACAGAATCACTTTTTGAATTGATTCATTTACATGAACTCTACTGAACTGAATCATAAAATGATCATTGTGATAAAATGTGACAAACAGCTCTGATCTAATGTTTTGTTACTGATAATTATTGGAAAAAAGGTTTATTGATATTTTTTTTTAAGAAAATCACCTTGTTTCCACGTCATCCTAAATTTTGGAGAGTTTTCTTTCCATTTCTTGTTTTGTTTTCGTGATTGAAGACCCAGGATGTTTGCCTGAGTTTCTAAACATAGCTTGTTTTGGTTCAATAGCACGTTCAGTCCTGGAGCCTCATGATATTTTGTTCCACCACGTACAATTAGTATGTCAAATCAAACACCATAAAAGCAAATAGCAAAACAAATGTAGCTTCTATTTCCAGTATTTGGACCCTAAAGCAGAGTTTTGTGGAGACATACACACGCTCATGCAGACGAGGACTTTCCTTTCTCACAACGGAATGGAAATTACCCAGAGTGCATAACAATGTTTAAACCCTGACCTCGAGACTGTCGCAGGATAAATTTTCCCAGTCGAGCCTGTTTCACCCCTGTGACCTTCCACACCAGGCCGTGCGGCTATCAATCAGTCAAAGCCCGTCCCTCCCTCTGACCTCTGGAGCTTCACACATACACACTCTATCCAGCACACACGCAAACACATATACCAGTCATTTATGACTTATGAGACCTATAATAACCATTGACTGATTAAGAAATCAATGTGTGGGGTTGGTTAGGTGAGATTTTTGCTTAAAATCACCTAGTTTCTCGCCAGAGGAAAACTAAATCCCAACTATCTCACACGTGTCTGAACTACTGTTTCCGGAGAGAGAGCACAATCATGTCTCAAACTTTGTCATACATTACAATATGAACCCAAATATGTTTTGAAATGAATTCTCAAAACAACAAAAGATCTGAGCTATGCATCCACATTCATCATAACTTTGTACTATTAATATCAACAGCTGTCTAATTTTTATTTTATGTCTCATTTTTGTATATTTTATTCTTCATTTTATGCATTTCTCATTTATCTGTATTATGTTTCCAATTTTTTTATGTATTTTCTCAGTTGTAGGTCACTTTGGATATATATATATATATATATATATATATATATATATATATATATATATATATATATATATATATATATATATATATATATATATATATATGTATGTATGTATGTGTGTGTTAGTTTTTTATAATTTTACTAGTTGCTTCTTAGCATTACTAGGATATTGGCTATTTTTGTGTTAATATAATAATATGAGATTACTTTCATTGTATTAACTCAAATTTTGTAATTTCAATTAATTATTTTTTAAGTTAAATCAACAACTCTTTTTTTACAGTGTATTCAAAAACATTTTTTTCTTTTTTTTTTCTTTTTTCTTACATTTCAATACAAACACTTGAGTATATCATTGAATTGATCTCCTCTAATGAATGGACATAAGCTCTTTGAATAACATTTCTGGATATGATTTTCTGATGTACTAAAAGCACCCCTGCAGCTGGAGTCTTTGTTTAGGGTTCACTCAGGGACATGTAGGAATTTGCTCCAGTTAGAGCAGGGCTAATGACTGACAAACGGCTTAATTACGGGTCACTTCCTCTGAGGTCATCTATCTGGGACTCATCTTCCAGTCTAATCAATCTAGTGCCCTCACTCCACAACAGGTGAAGGCCTTGAGTGGCAATATGAGCACTGACAACAAGTTCTCTCTTATTAAATGTTTATTTATGTCCTCAAATGTGGTATTTCAGTAATTTTTCATACCTTGGCAATCTGAGCACAGTTTGAGACATATTTGAGATATGAAACTCTAGAGGAGACACATGTGGGATTATTTGAGTCTGTAGTATTATATAGGTTCATTATATAGGTTTATAATTGGCTGAACACCATTAAGACTATAATAACTTTTTGGAAAAGTAAAGGCTGTGCATGCTATAGCACAGGAAACTCTCCAAATCTCCATTTACTCTCTATTTAAACTCATTGCTGTCTAAGGGCCATTTACTTGACAGTATTTTGTACTTTATGCATTTTGGCCATTCATTTACACAACAACAGCATTTTGGGGGCCTGATAAAGCAAACTTTTAAAATCGGGTTTCAAAGTGCAAGGTGATGTCATGCGCATGAGTATTACGTGTTCAGTCTATAAGTGCATAGTTTCTTCACAAAGTGACATAGTCACCTACTAGCCTGGCTTCAGAATACAGTGTTTTAGTCATTTTCACGGATCAGTGTGAACGGGGATCAGGGCCAGCGGAATCGCTGGGCAAATTGGGCAATTACCCAGGGCACCAGACCACTAGAGGGCGCAGCACAATGACCAGCATGATCGTCAATGTCTTCGCCGGGAGTTTGATTGACAGGCGCTTTAACCAATCACAACCGTTATGTCCGACAAAGCAGTCAGGGGGAGTTAGTAGATTAACGTTGTGGACTTCAACTTGAAAAATAGTGTGTGCTGACATCTTTCTGCGGTTGAAACAACATTCCTTCTGATGTTCGTTCATGTTTATTTGATGCTAGCAGGAAGAGATGATTGAACTGAGGGGTACAGCGATTTGTCACAAAACATAAAAGAGCCACAAAATGGTATTTATTGTTTCAATTTCTTTAAAAATTACTAAATTTGAGGCTTTGTTTCATATCAAATCTAATCTGTCTTGTCTGTCGATGCGTTGTCAGTGTCCTCTTTGCTCTACGATGTATTTTTCACTCTGTGAGAACATGATGTGTGGCGTGAGAGCGGCATGGCTTGTCGAACATAAGAACAGTAACTAAAGGGGGCGGGTGTTTGTGAACGGTCAAATTGAGCACCAAATCTGGCACAAATTGGATTACTCCAAGATTATTGAAGAGTTTGCAGCAGCCAAAGAAAGAAAGGTCCTTTTTTAAATGGGGAGTCAACTGTATTAATTCATTACACCTGTCTTGAGTCAACAGTATGGGACAATACGATAAATTGGCATTTTTTTCTCTTAAAAATTTGAATGTAGGGGATGGCATGTTCATATTTTGCCCAGAGCGCTGGATTGTCTTCCCCCGGCCCTGACGGGGATCGTTTTGAAATCGTTGTCTTCTGTACATGAAAAATACACAAAAAAAAAAATCTGTTTTTAGTACATCATTGTCATGTAAACGTGCCCCGAGACAGGGCTGTGATATTAAAGAGATCTGATTTGTTTTTTTCTTTTCTAGGGTTGTGTGCTCATGTAGCGCAGAGGTTAACTCACCTCGGCTGTGATCTGCCAGGGAAGGAAGCAGTAGTGAACGGGTAGAGTGTGTGTGTGTGTGTGTGTGTGTGTGTGTGTGTGTGTGTGTGTGTGTGTGTGTGTGTGTGTGTGTGTGTGTGTGTGTGTGTGTGTGTGTGTGTGTGTGTGTGTGTGTGTGTGTGTGTGTGTGTGTGTGTGTGTGTGTGTGTGTGTGTGTGTGTGTGTGAAGGGTATGACTGCCCTCCTACAGACACCTCCTGATGTGATGACAAGTTTCGAAGGCCTCCTGCACAGCGTGAAGCCCCCAGTCCCAGACATCTGAGGCATCTCCTGCCCCGCCTAAGCAAAAAACTTACACAGCTAAACGTTTTGTACTCTATCCACGTGTTCCCTTGCTCTCTCACTCTACTCTACTCTCTCTCTCTCCCTCACAACCTACTACTGTAGTTTCATTGAGCTCTGACACTCTCTGAACAGAAATGAAGATAGCAAAGATCATGCATGACGAATGGATCTGTCCAAATATATGCAAGTTAATGACATATGACATTATTTACAGGTTTTGTGAGATTATTTCTCCTCAAACCCCCCCCCCCCCCCCCCCCCAAAAAAAAAAAAATTGTTTACTTATTTATTTAATTATGTTTCATATTATTATAATGAGATACATGGTCATTTGTATATATATATCTATACATATATATATATATATATATAGAAAGAGAGAGAGAGAGAGAGAGAGAGAGAGAGAGAGAGAGAGCAAGACATTATGGAACTTGTTTCCACCACTAAATAAAAAAATTTAAAAGTTAATTGCAACTTTTTATCTTGCAGTTCTGACTTTTTCTCTCAAATGCAAGTTTTTAATCTTGCAATTCTGACTTTATAGCTCATAATTCTGAATTTTATCTCAGAATTGTGAGACAAACTCACAGTTGCGAGTTATAAAGTCAAAATTGTGTGACATAAACTCAGAATTGCGAGATATAATGTGGGAATTGTGTGTTATAAAGTAATTGTGATAAATTGTGTATAATTGTGATAAAAAAGTTACAATTCTGATTTTTTTTTCTCGCAATTGCGAGTTTCTATCACACAATTCTGACTTTATATCTCATAATTCAATCTCATGACTTTTTGTCTTAAGATTGCGAGAAATAAACTCAATTGCAAATTATAAAGTCAGAATTGCATGATATAAAGTCAGAATCGAGTTATAAAAACTCGCAATTGCAAGAAAAAAGTCAGAACTGTGAGATAAAAAGTCAAAATTTTTATTTTATTTATTTTTTAATTCTGTAGCGGAAATAAGCTTCCATAGAACATGATGCTGCCAATGTATTCTTAATATTTATTCTTAGAATTGGGGGAAAAAAATCAAAATGAAAGCATCTGGACACATTTCGGTAATGAGAATTTGAGGTGGAACTGTACTCAATTGTCATGTAAATGTCACAGACAGATATAGACATTACCCCTCCAGCATAAGTGCCTTTCTTTAAAAAGCATTCTCACAATCACATATTCTAATTTCCAAGCGCTTGCAGCTCAGTACATCGGCTGGCTTGGAGAAACAGAATGAGTAGATAAGAAGTAAAGTCAAGGGGTGAGAGGCCAAGACAACTTCTCACAGTCAGTTCTGTTCAAGCCCCCGCCCTCTTGGATTCATCCTTTAGGCCGTCCTGTGACCGCTGCAGATGACTGACATGTGGAATGTGCCATTTGCTGGCCGTATGGGTGGACGGAAACAAGGGAGACCAAAGGACACCAATTAGCATGTTGGGGGAAGCGTCTTGACTGATATCTGCTGCAGCTGAAGGGAGTTCACATATCTATCAAATCAAATACCTGCTAAGCAACAAATGTATACACATATAATATGATAACACATAACGATCAAGTTAAAATGGTTGCACTTCTCTTGCGTTAAGAATAAGGTGAATAGAAAGGATAAAAGAAAAAATTAAGACAGCTGAGAGAGGCAAACATGGGTTCTAAATTTGTTGTGTTGTGTTTTTGGTAGCTCCGCCCACACTGACATTTGATTGGTGCAATATCTGACTCCAAATTAAATATATTCTGATAGCCGTGACCTTGTCACCATGTGTAATATTTTACTTTTAGACTAAGGACAGAAAAACATACTTAGAACATACTTACTTTTTTTTTTTTTTTTATGCCTAGCTAAGACAATTGTTAAACTTTACTGCAGGATGAGAGATGTTAAGCTGTTAAGCTAAAGATGCTAGTGTTGTGTGCTACACTTCTTCCTCTATTGTGTCTCGTTCACATTCATTCAGGAACTCTATCTTAGTCACAGCGTCTTAATCAGCAAATGGAGGCTGATCCTCAGTCCCAGCCGACCCTCCTCACACCTCCTCTTCTCTGGGCCCTTTGAATGGAAATGGTGCGTAAACAAATTCAATCTAACCTGCATTGTGCACAACTCAGGGGGAGTCAAAGCCGAGTACTGCAAATCGCATGGCAATATTGGTTTTAGGTGCAAAAGATGCTGCACAAGCCTGCTTTTGGTGGTAATCCAGGTTTATTTGTGTTTAGAGTGGATTACAGTCATTCTTAGGGAGACTGACTGACTGGAGCCGCTCGGTGTAAACCACCCAGACCACCAGGACAGAGTCAAGACAGAAGTGCTGATCTTACAGCTGATGACTCAGACGTTTGAAATATGATAATAAAGCACTTGTAATTGCTGATTGAGGGCCTTTAAAGGAGTCATTCACCCAAGTTAAAATTATAACATTATTTCCTCACCCTCATGTCACTCAAAACTAGCAATTGTAATTGTAAGGATTTGAACTATATTTGGGTTCTTTTTTTTTTTTTTTTTTTTGGTGGAAACTGAACTGTCCTGACTGTCCAATATTAAAGCAAGGCATTAGGAAGTGTGAGCTAAAATATAGTGTTCTCCATTCCTCTCAAATCCCAAATAATACACTCTAAAATATGCTGGGTTAAAAACAACCCAAGTTGGGTTGAAAATGGACAAACCCAGCAATTGGGTTGTTTTAATCCAGCGGTAGGGTTAAATGTTTGCCCAACCTGCTGGGTAGTTTTATTTAACTCAACTATTGTTTAAAAATTACTGTATTGCTTAATTAAAATTAACCCAACACTCTAAAAACTGCTGGGTTAAATATGGACAAAACCAGGGATTGGGTTGTTTTCACCCAGCCATTTTTTTCAACCAATTTTGGATTTATTTTTTTAGCCAGCAATATATTAATATACACTCTCAAAAAAGATATGTTAATTAATAACACATTTTTTGTGTTATTTTTTTCTGACACATTTTGTGTCATTTTGTGTACATAATTGACACAAATTGTGTAAATATAACACATTAGTGTGTAGAAAATGAGCAGGAATAACACATGGTTGAGTTAAAAGTAACACAAAATGTGTTGTCCTTAACTAGACACACAGGTGTGTTAAAATATAACACAACTTGTGTTGTTTTTAACACATCTGTTTTAGTAAAAGGCATGTTTTTGCTCAACCCCAAATAGGGGCAAATTTGTGGGGTATTTTAAGCTGAAACTTGACCATACCAGAGACTTATATTACATAATGTGAAAGAGGGCATAATAGGTGCCCTTTAACCCAACCTGCTGGGTTTGTCCATATTTTACCCAGCTTGTTTTTTTTTAACCCAGCATTTTTTTAGAGTGAAAGTATGTTGGAAATGAACATTTATTAATGTTTAATGAATAATTATTAAACAATAAACATTTATTAAATTTTGTATTAATAAATTTATATTAATAAACTATTAAACTATTACATTTATATTAATAAAATATTAAAGCTTATTAACAAACATTCACATTTTGCCTATTATTGTCTAATTGCATCTGGTTTTTAATTTCCCAACTATTTGGGGTTCATTTTAAGCTAGCCATATAGCAATTTTTAAACAATAGTTGGTTTAAATAAAACTACCCAGCAGGTTGGGCAAACATTTAACCCAACCGCTGGGTTAAAACAACCCAATCGCTGGGTTTGTCCATTTTCAACCCAACTTGGGTTGTTTTTAACCCAGCATTTTTTAGAGTGTATGTAATCAGATTTTTTTAGTAAATCTAGTAACTAGTAAAGTATTGCATTACCTTTACATTAACAAGAAAATTTACTTTTTTACTTTGTTTTCTGATTTATTGACTGACACCTCCTGTCTCTATGCTGAGAGAAATCATAACGCAGAGGCGTTGAGTGTGAATATGATTATTATTGTAGTTCTAGCCCAACTAAAGCAAACACTGATCACCATAATAGTGACTTCAAATGAAACAGTCTTTGTTGTCCCAACATGTCTTTGTATTAACTTTCAATTTTGAATAAAACATGCGTGAGATATTTTTCCACACACTGTAGAAATGTTGCCTTAGTTTAACTAAAAAATAATTGAGGCAACTATTTGCATCAGAATTTTGAGTATTTTGAAAACTAATTTCTGTTTGACCAATTAGCCTTTTTTATATGTTTTCAACATGCACCCTTAAAGGGATAGTTCACCCAAAAATGAAAATTTGATGTTTATCTGCTTACCCCCAGTGCATCCAAGATGTAGGTGACTTTGTTTCTTCAGTCGAACGCAAATTATGATTTTTAACTCCAACCGCTGCCGTCTGTCAGTCAAATAGCAGTAGATGGGAACTTGAACAATAAGAGTCGAAAAAACTTCCATAGACAAATCCAAATTAAACCCTGCGGATCGTGACGGCACATTGATGTCCTAAGACACGAAACGATCGGTTTGTGCGAGAAACCGAACAGTGTTTATATAATTTTTTTTACCTCTAATACACCACTATGTCCAACTTCGTTCAGCTTCCGGCTAGTGAGGTCTGATCGCGCTCTGACAACGGAAGTGATGTCTCGCGCTCATTGAAGTATATGGGCGAGACATCACTTCCGTCATCACAACGCGTTTTTTGACCTCACTAACAGGAAGCTGAACGAAGTTGGACATAGTGGTGTATTAGAGGTAAAAATTATATAAATAATGTTTGGTTTCTCGCACAAACCAATCATTTCGTGTCTTCGGACATTAATGTGTCATCACGAGCCGCAGGGTTTAATTTGGATTTGTCTATGGAAGTTTTTTCGACTCTTATTGTTCAAGTTCCCAATCACTGCTATTATTTGACTGACAGACGGCAGCGGTTGCAGTTAAAAATCATAATTTGCGTTCGACTGAAAAAAAAAAAGTCACCTACATCTTGGATGCACTGGGGGTAAGCAGATAAACATCAAATTTTCATTTTTGGGTGAACTATCCCTTTAAGTAATAGCAACACAACTTTCCTTATAAACTCAAGTAAGTACAAAGTGCTTGACTCTTGCACAAAAAAATGTGGTCAAGATCTTGCATTGACAATGCAAGAGTTGAGCACTCTGTAAAGTCTACTCCAGCACATCCTAAAGACTTTCAATGAATTTAAGGTGCTAATTCATATGATTCTTCATGCTCCCTTCCAACCATTCTTTCAAAATTTGAGCGTGCTGAATCTTGGCTTTGTTATCCTGGAATATGGCCATGATACGTCTTCCTACATGGTTGTTTAATAAATGAAAAGCTACACACTCCATCAATTAGGGTTAAAAGGACTGTTCCCATACATATATAATATGCTAGAAACATAATAAATCACAGCAATAATGATCCAGTCAAATATCTGCCTATTTAAATCCAAACAGCAACTTTTTTTTTTTTTTTTTGGCCGGGCAGTGTTTTTTACTATTGCAGTTTAAATTCAGTAGATTATTGTGTTTCATTTGTGTCAGTATGTCTGGAGTGACTAATAGCTGTAGTTGGGTGTGTGGTCATCAGCGTCTGCGTCTATTGTGCATATCATGCAGTCGTCTGCTGTCAGGGAGGGTGTGGAGTCGGAATGAACACACTCCTGCTCCAACCATTTCCTGTCCTGCACGCTCGGTCGACAGGGCCGTCGCCAAGACTCACCGTCTCCCTGGATACGGCCCAACAGGGTGCGGTGGACTGTCTGCATGGACCACTGGGAGAATCCTGGGCCCGGGCCAAACCACAGATATGAGCTAGAACAGGGATTTAATTTTACACTCTTGTCAATGTGACAAAAGGCCAGACAGTTGTTTTAATATGTTTTCTCTTTTTTTTTTCACCTCAATGAAATTCATAGTGGTGTATGAATAATACGGCCATTGTTGCTTTTGTCAAAGTCATTGTTTTTGTTAGTATTTCTCCAGCGCTACATCACATAATCCTGGAAACCGTGGCAGAACCGCGTTTCACTGCCAGGTTTATATAGTAATGTAATCCAAATAATAGCAATAAAAAAATAGAAAAGTCAATGAAAATGCATTGTAGGGTGTTACTGTAATAAGTACACACCATTTGTGCTATGGGCAAATCATGCAAAAAAAAAAAAAAAAAAGAAGAAGAAAAGAAATATCTGCTTGTTAAGTCGTGACGTAAGGAATGTCGTTTCTGGGTCCAAGCCTCGACTCGTTTTACTTGAGATTGGCATCTCGATGGCCATTTATGAGCGCTATTTATTCATATTAAATATTTAACATTTTAAAGTTAAACATTTAAAATAATTACAGTCTACACAACAGTCTCCATGCTCACAGCGTCACAGACATTAATATATTAATGATTTATAAAAGATGAATCACTATCTGTCCATCTGGGATTTTGGTATGGAGATAAAGGTTATGATTATAATTTTTTGGTAGTATTACACCACATCGTGTGTGTCTCTTAGCACCGTTTGTTGTTTTCTTGTGGTATGAGCGTTTGGACACAGAAGCGCTGAACCGTGACGTCAGACTTAACAACCAAATTTTTACAAATGTCCTGAAGCTGAAAAACCTAAAGAAAGGGAAAAAAGCTAAAAAAAAAAAAAAAAAAAAAGGAATAAAAGCTAATAAAATTAAATAAATAAAAAGCTAATAAAATAATAAAATAAAATGAAAAGTAGTTTGGCACAATTTCACATTATTAATACTTAAAAAAAAGTTTGTCATCAAAAATCAAAGTCATGTGGTGCGACCAACATGCAAAACCAGAAAAAAAAGAGAAAGGAAACACACAAAAATGAAATATATATATATATATATATATATATATATATATATATATATATATATATATATATATATATATATATATATATATATATATATATATATATATATATATATATATATATATATATATGAAAGGTAAGATCTCATAGATCTATGAATGAACCGGTCGTTTTAAAAATTCTCCCGGTCTACTGACATTTGTTATGACATCTGCTTCAAACATTACAATGCTCATGATAACTTTTGTTAACTCTACAGTAAGTAAATACACTTTAGTAAATACAGCGATGACATAGAAATATAGGTAACACTTTACATTAAGGTTCCCTTTGTAAAGGATTTATATAAGTGTTTGTTAATGAGTAATAATTCATTTACAAATGCTTTATAAATCATTAATAATGCAGTTATAACTGCATGAATAAAAAGAACTTTAATGCAATACCTGCCAAATAGTGAGCCGTTTTTAACTCACGTGTTATAAATGCTTTATAAATGTATTTATTAACACTTATTTAACCCACAACCAGATTCCTGGTTTATTTCATGATGCAGTAAAATTTACTAACAGATTATTAGACTGAAGGGTGTTGTATTTGTGCTTTTCTTATTAATATCTTATTAATATCTCATGACTGCCCCTTTTCTTACTATGCTGCTTACCAGAAGTTTCTGTCTTGCCCATGATACTCTCCAAAAAGGTCATGATGCCTATCGACAACAGTTTATAAAAAATGATTTCTTGTTTGTTTTTTGTTTTTTTTTTTGTTTTTAAAGATGAAATTCCAATTTCATTTTGAAAATAAAACATAAGATAATAACCATAACTTGATGAGATATTAATAATGAAAAATAATAATTCCAGTATTAGTTAACTGTGAACCATAATGTAGGGTGGACACTTGTGAACCATTTATTCATGAGTTATAAAGATTAATAACCTATGAAAGTGAACCTTGATGTAAAGTGGAAACCTGTGAACCATTTATGGGTAAGACAGAAACTTCTGGTAAGCAACATAGTAAGAATGTGGCAGCCATGAGAAAACCACAAATACAACACCCTTCAGTCTAATTATGATAGTTAATTTTTACTGCATCATGAAATAAACCAGGAATCTGGTTTTGAGTTAAATAAATACATTTATTAAGCATTTATAACATGCAAGTTAAAAACGGCTCACTATTTGGCAGGAATTGCATTAAAGTCGCCCTTTTTATTCATGCAGTTGTAACTGCATTATTAATGATTTACAATGCATTTGTAAATAACTTATTACTCATTAACAATCACCTTTATAAACCCTTTACAAAGGGAACCTTAATGTAAAGTGTTACCGAAATATACAAAGAACAGAAGTTCAAACACAGTATTCTAAAGATGGCTGCACGCTTATTTCCCTGGAGCATAAGGTCTATAGAACATTCAGCCTTGGACTTGTAAGAAAGCACCTAGCAACCAACCAGAACACCCTAGCAACCACTCATCAATGTGCTACAATCCACCAAAGTCCTTTAAGGGCAAGACATTTCACTCGGTGGCCATCTTGATGACTTTACCAATTGGCGACTGGTTATTTTATTTAGAAGGCGGGACTTATTCCGCCATATTGCGTGTTGCACTTTCTTCCATTCATATAGTAATAGGAGTGCACCGTCTTTGTATATCTAAAGTAGCGCCCCAGCAACAACCTAGCATTGTGGCGGCAAGTTTTACAGTTCACGCATGAACTCAATTACATGTGAAACGTATTTAACTGAGGCTCTGTTAACAGCCAGGAAGTTGCTTATCCAGGCCATTACAGGTTGGCTCTGTTTACAACTTCCTGACTATCAAAGTTTCTATTCATAGTAGATCTCAGACCTCTAACCTGAAAATAACATTTACAAAGAAGCCTGTGAATAGAAATGGCCTTATCATATTCCAATGCTTTTGATTGCCACTGTATAAGCCCGGGAATACAATTAAGGCAGACTTACTGTCTATGTAAGCTGTCTTCATAAAGGCATGTAAGGCGAGCTGTAACAGTGAAGCCCTCTGGCAGTGTAATTACAGGAGGAGGCTGCATTTAAATACAGTCGGCGCATGCCTCGCAGCAAATAACATGGCTCTATCCTAATTAGACCAAAAGTCTTGATACGTGTGCGTTTTGATTTTTTTCGCCCTCTTCCTCCAGGGTGCCACTTTTTAGGCACCAAAAATTGCGAGAGAAACACAAATTTCCTCGGTTGACGCCACCCCACGCATCTCGAAAAAAAAAAAAAAAAAAAAAAAAAAAAATCCAACTCCAAATCCCCTTATTATGGATCAGGATCCTTAAAAATCAACAAGAAGGGCTTTTTGCAGAAAACAGACGTAACATCACCTAACAACGGCGGAATGTCATGCTGCAGATCTAGGGCCTCGCCGCCAACAGCTGTCAAAAGTCGCATCAAACTCGGGTCGGCCAATTAAGAGAAATTGACATGTAGATTGCCATGCTGTCAGAGCTGGCTGATCTCATGCTAAAGCTAACAAATCACACTGACATTTGTACATGTTTTTATTATTTAGAAGATGTTCATCAAGGCTTTTTTTCAAAACCAGCTATAAATATTCAATGTGACAACAATCTGCCGCTCTCAAACGTATGTGAGAGCAAATCTTGACGTGGTGTGACATACAGAGATAAAGCTCTGAATTCAATCTAGTCTGTTTGATAGCCGTGAAGAGAGGCGAGAATATTAATTGTGACAGAGAAAAATGAATGCATGTGTGTTATTAATAGACTAAAACATTTATCTGTATAATGCTGAGACCTGTCAGGTTCACTGACGCTTTTAAATAGTCTCTAAAGGCCCTTTCACACCAAGAATGATAAATGTGATGATAACTACATTAGTGTCCACACCATCACATGATTTTTTTTTTCTGTTGTCTGCCACTTTAAAGGGATAGTTCACCCTCAAGCCATCCTAGATGTATATGACTATCTTCTTTCAGACAAACACAATAAGAGATATATTTAAAAATATCCTGCACTGTAAAAAAATGAATGTGATTTTAACGGTAACATATTGCAAAAACGCTTCAAAAAAAAAAAAATGTAAATAGGTTAACAGTAAGTTCCCATATTATATAGAGGGAAAAACGGTAAAAGCTGACATTTATGCAATTTTCACAGTAAAATGCTGTAAATTTTACAATTTTTATAAGTAAAAAAATACAAAATCAATGTGTAATTTACAGTCAAAATTATTTTTGAAGCGTTTTTGCAATATGTTACTGTTAAAATCACATTCATTTTTTTACAGTGCAGGATATTTTTAAATATATCTCTGATTGTGTTCGTCTGAAAAAAGATGGCTTGAAGGTGAGTAAATCATGGGATAATTTCATTTTTGGGTGAACTATCCCTTTAAATGCTTGAGCAATTGTACATTCATGTCCCATTTACATGTAATGTCACATTTTCCTGGTTAAATAAACATTACATAAAATAGACAAACTAAATTCTATTTTGTATTTTTACATGTATTTAATGTCCGAGTCATTAAAACCAAGTATAAATCTCAAGTTTTTAAGTTTTACGTTTTTAAAGCATTTTTACATTTATTCCAAAATAATAACTGAAGGCACAATTTAACAATTCACACAATATATTTTATTTGTGAAGTGATGTTATTAATAGTCAATTTATTTTCATCAGTCGTCAGGCTCTGTAAACACTGCTCACAAATGAAGATGTAGACATTTAATGCATTTAATTTCACAAAGCTGATTGATTATTAAAAAATCCTAATAGTCATCTTTTTTTTTTTAGTCATTTTTTTAGTCCATATCAAGTTTAGTCATGACATAAAGTCATGTCTAGAAGTAAATCTAATTGTTTACTTACTTTTTAATTAGTCTTCCTATTAAATGCATAATTTTGTTCATTCAGACTGATTCTTGAACTCGGAACGCGCATGTAAAAAAGAGGCAGGATTTATCGCACAAACCAATCATATCTAACCATAACCATTCATATTCAATCATAGCGCGATGGAGGCATTGCTTCCTCCCACGTGACTATCCCTCATTCATTCTCAATTACCCCCAACTAAATCCGCCGCATACTTTGGGGTGTCTGTTTTAAGTCAATGGGATCAGAGGAGGCACCTGTGGGTGTCACTGTTTGACAGTGTTACTTTAGAAAAACAAGTGGTTTATACATTTTTTTTAAATGCCGCATTTTGTAATATTTGCATTGTTTTATTATTCCAATATGGATTATTTTCTCATCCAATTTTTTGAGGAGGCACTGCCTCCCTTGCCTCCTCAGAGGAAACGTCCCTAATGTACTTCCTCTTTGAACTTCATTCAGTAACGTTTCGTAGTTTTCCTATTTTTATCTCTCTGCCTTGCCACCCATTTCTGCAAGACCAATAATAATAAAATCTCAATTCCCTGATTTTTTTAAAAAAGCAGAATATCAGCATTTAGCTGCAAGTAAAAGATTTAGAACATCAGATAATCTTTCTGATTATTTAATGAAGTCTTGCATTAGAGACTTTGTGTATTTATATAAATTATTAATTCCTGTAGATGCATTGTTATGTTTGTAGGGGACTGCATTTAATTTTAGAAACCATTGGCTATTAATTCTTGTGTTATCTATAACTATTTAGAACAGGAATTTCTTCAGAATGGCAATGGAATTATGTATCTTCACAATTTTGTAAATACAATACATGAGCATGATCACAGATTTACTTTCTTGAGGAAAATGCTTATTAATGTTAATACTGCAACCCTAACTTATCTTATTTCAGTTTATTTCATTTTTCTAGTTTTTATTTAATTTTCTTTAAGTTCAAGTTTGCACCTAATATTTATATATTACTTTATTTCAGCTTTATTTTAGTTAACAAAAGTGATTTTTAACTGCCATCGTGTTACCAGGATGCTGCTAAGTTGGTCACTTCTTCACTGTTAGTCTATGATATTTCAGTTTTATCATCCTAAATGGATAAAATCATAAGTTCAATCTCTAAAAAAAAAAAAAAGAAAAGAAAAAAAAAAAACACTTCTTTGCTTCTCAAAAATAATGTCTAACACACAACTTTAATTCCTCACGGTCTTGTCCTTGTTGAATAAAACATTATCTTTTATATTTACAAACAGACTCCACTTCATATGTAGGATTGATTTTTGACTTAACATTCACCATAAGCAATTCTGACAAACCCATAATTCCATGCATTATTAATTTTTTTTTTTTTTTTTTTTTTTTAATAAAGGAACTCAGTGATACATTGTTATTGACTTTCTGGATGAATGAGGCAACAGCGGAGGCATCTGTGCGTTCTGTCAGAGTTGGAGGTTTTACCTTGGTTTACAAAGTAGCTGAGAAGCAGGAAAATCTCGCTGTGGTCAGTGTTTTTGTGTGCTTGACTTTTCTGGCTGCTGCAGTGTAGTACACTATTTTAAGATGGTCTGCTTGGCAAGATGCACTCTTCAATAATGCATTACCTGCCTAATACCTTAGGGATCTCTCTGCCTGTCTCTCGGATGGACGTGTGTGTGTGTGTGTGTGTGTGTGTGTGTGTGTGTATGTGTGTGTGTGTGTGTGTGTGTGTGTGTGCGCAGGTGAAAGGGGTCTATTGATTAGTGTGCTGAATTCAGTTAGTCATCAGTTCAGTAAATCTGGACACAACAACAATACACACACCAATAAGAAAGAGAAATCATGAGTCTCTCTCAAGTCTCAATTGTTTCTCCTAGGCAGCAGTACAAAGAATGGAGACCGTTTGGGACATTTAATGAAAAATCTCATATTTTCTCCTGAGAAAAAGCCCCATGATCACACATGTGCTTCCTCTAGTTGTCTCAAATTGCAGTCAGATTTGCTGATACACACAAGTCTGCAATCAACAAAATTTCAATATTAACTAAATTAAACATTCATTCATTCATTTCTCCCAAGACCACATGATCTGAGCTACACTATTCACATTCCTAATTAGAAAAATAACATAAACATTAAGATAATGTTAACAATTTACATTTGATGAGGATTTTTAAGGCTTATTAGTTAATAAAAAAAATAAACAAACAATAATTAAATAATTAAATATAATCACTTTATATGACCCAGTTATTTCTCACTGGATATCCTGTTTTTCTCATATGTTATGAATGAATGAACAAACAAATGATCAAACTAACAAATTAATTAATTAGTTAATATTATTCAATTAATTCCTGATTCTGATATCCGACTTTTTTTTCTTCTCAAAGGATATCCTTTTACTCATGAATGAATAAATGAATGAATGAATGAATGAATGAATGAATGATTTAGATAATTAAGAAAATAACTATCAAGGAAAATGAAAGCATAAACATACACGTAGTGGTCTTCATATCAAAACTTGAGTAATAACATCGAACTCAAATGTATTTAAGCTACTCCAGAAAAGGTCATTGTCTTTAATGATTTGAAGAGCAAGATTTTTTTTTTTTTTCTTGATGGTAAAACTTTATACATTCTACTAACTATAAGTAACTTTGCAAGTACATGTCAACTAACTCTCATTAATTTGCAACTACTAAAGTAAGTGAAGTGTGGCCAAGTATGCTGTCCCATACTTGGAATTTGTACTCTGCATTTCACCCATCCAAGTGCATAAACGCAGTAGTGAACACACACACACACACACACACACACCTCATGATCATACACTCAGAGCAGTGGGCAGGTTTTTTTTTTTTTTTTGCTGCACCCAGGGAATGATTGGTGCATTACCCACCTCAGTTGTGGGTAATAAGAGTGGAATAGAGCACTGTTCATCCACTCGCCTCACCTACACAGTAATGAGACTCAAACCCGCGACCTTCGGGTTACAAGTCCGACTCTCTAACCATTAATGCCACACCTGCCCCCAAAGAACTTGGAGTATTAGTAGACTGTTAGAGCATTGAATAATAACTTGACATGTACTTGTAAAGTTACTTATAGTCAGAAGAATGTCTGTTGAGGAACAATCAAAATAAAGACAGTCTACTAATACTCTAATGACTGCTAGTTGACATAGTTGCCAAGTTAGCAGAATGTCGTGGACTATTGAAATAAACTATTACCCATTTTTCCACTTGACACAGTGAGGACTTGTTTAAACCGACGACTACCTGAGGAACAGACTCTATAAAAGAGGTGCATGACCAGCCTTTCACTAACAACAACAGGAGAACATCTTAATACTGCACCTCTCATGGCAGCCATTAAGGTGCTGCTATGGTCATAACCCCTGTGTCCCTACCTCACACACACACACACCGTAACCGTAGCACACACTCACGTCCCTGAAAAGACAGCTTAATGTTCTGTTAAGCTCACCACAATGGGGCTCAAACCAGATGGCAAATTAGTGGCAATTGTTCAAAAACAACACAGTCAATTCAAACAACATATTTTCCGTTTTGCTTCCAGCTGTTGAGCTGCTCCTCTTACTGCAGGAATAACTTCACCTCAGAGGTTTCACCAGTTGTTTAAACGGGAGCGTTTAGGCAGTGTCTGTTAGCTTTGAGGTCATCTAGTGCATATGGAAGCTTGTTTTTGTCAAAAACACAATTGCAAGTTTACATCTAACGATCCTGACATCTTTTCTTAGAATTGTGAGATATAAACTCGCAATTGCGAGTTATAAATGCATTAATCTTAGTTGACGTTAATTTCTGCATTTACTAATAAATTATTAAAATCAAATGTTGCATCTGTTAACCTGAGCAAACATGAACTAGCAATGAACAGCTGTTTTTTTTTTACAGCAAATGACATTCATTATCATGCACCTGTAAAACTATAGCTATCATTTCATTGCATCGTTTGTCCTTTGTTAAGCCTTGTTTCTTTGTTGACAACTAAACCTTTGCCAAGTTAACGTTAGCATTACTGTTTTGTTTCTTTAGGCCTAATGCTGCATCCGATGTGCTGTTTGGCTCCTCTCTAGATCGAGCCACACTGTAAATAACAACTGAAAAAGTGTCATCTAGCTACGTTTGGAGTGTGCTGTTGTCTTACGGCCGCAGATTCTGATGAGGTACTTCATTTGTGCTTAAATTTAGCGCTAACAGGATCTATCAAACCACATAATGGCAGCCTCCGCAGCCTTAACAAACCATGACTTATTTTAGCTTCTCCACTAAGAGGCTTTGGGAACGTGGGTCTGAGCCGAACACACTGGCACTTACCATCACCACAATTTATTACTATTAAAACTTAAATCAAAATTTTAACTTTACTCCAAGAAAAACAACAACATAAAGAGTTGTTCTACTACAGCATTATAGCTCTCATTTTCAGAGTATGCAATTACTTTTTATTTTATTTGGCCTTCCAGTTAGCAAGCCAGACACACTATAAAGCAAAAAAATATTAATGCAGTTTCATTCGAGCTTGGAAAGGGCAACGGAATCATACTGAGGTTTGAGATGATAGCAGAGTGATTTTGAAATATAAAACTTAACATATGCTGGGACGGAGCAAAATCACACCGCCATGACCATCTTAAAGGCCATAGTTCCATTTAAAGGTCTGGAGAGGGAGTAATATGGTGCTTTCAGTCATAGGAAAACCCTTAAACGGGGTAGTGGAGGGACCACACAGTCAGGCCATGAGGTTGGACGAGTTACTAGGCTTTTTGGCGGCAAATCCAGTCAGCAAACATTAGCGTGGCCAATCCGCCAATGTCACACCCCCCACATTCAAGGCTGTTACAGCTAATCATCTCACAATTTATTTAAAGAGGGATTCATTTCCACATGCTTCCAACATACTCATAAGGTGCACGTAGCCAAGGACATTTGTGTTTATTTGGTGCCAAGTGAAAATACGCACACTGACTAACTTGTAAATGTTGAGTTTAGTAGCTACTGAAAGATTGTTTGGAAATTCTGTTGAAATGTTCTTCATGTAACAAGAACAATCTGGGGGTTTTTGACCCCATTTTATGATAGGAATAGTCATGGAGATGTCGGGAAATGGAAGGGAGGGTGTCGGGAAATGACCCGAGTCAGACTCGAACACAGGTTGTGTGAGCGGCACCACAAAACGTGTCCGAACAAGTGAGCTGCCCACCAGGCCACGTCTCCAGTAGTAAATGTACTTTTTTTTTTTGTGTAGCCACTTGTATTCAAGCCTTAATTAGGGGGTCAGACCCCTGAAATGCTACGTGTTCTGTTTTTGTGTTGAATCAGAGCTGACTAAGGAGTATTCAGGTTTTTCTAAAGCCTCCAGCTAATTCCTGACTGACAGAATATTTATTCTGTGACAGAGACTGTGGATGAGGCCATTTCTGGAGAAGGAGCCGAGCTTCATTCAGTGGTGCTCTCGACCCAAACCCCTTTCTAAAGAAGATAAGGGGGAAAAATAAGGGGTGCTTTCCACAAAAGGATATAAAATAGGGCTTGAAACTATTTTATAGGGGGTCAGTTAAAGGGGGTTCTTCAACTTCAGAAAAGGTTGTTTGTCTCCACAGGAGGTCAAACTAATTTATATATGAGCTGTTTTATTTTTTTACTTATTTTATAGGAGATTTTTTTTTTCCAACCCTGTTACTAGTGACCTGTCTTAATACAGTTTAAAACCCTAATTTGTGTTATTTTGCTATTCTCTAGAAATAAACAGTAAATAAACACAAAATTAAATAACATTTATACAATTAAAAAAGTCAATAAAATGTACAGTATTAAAAATACAGCAGAATAGGTAACAGGTTTGCATATTTATCTTAAATTAAGTTGTCACTCGGTTGGAGAGAGGTGGGTTGGTTCCAGTTGTTGATTTGTAATACTGATAACCTTTTATTTCTTTTAAATGAAAGAAGAAGAAAAAAAAGATGTTTGGCTTTTTTTCTTGCAATAACAGGGTTGAAGTGTTGAGCATTACAACTTTGTGTAAAAATTAAATTATATTATTTATTGTCTTATGCATGGGTTCAAATTATACTTTTTATATGAGATATTTTATTTTCTACTTATTTTATATGAGGTTTTCCATTTATTTCAACCCTGTTACTTTAATTAAGGACCATTCTAAATACAGTTTAAAACCCTAATTTGTGTTATTTTGCTATATAAATAAACAGTAAATAAACAAAATTAATAATGTTTATAAAAGGTATTAACTCTATAAAATATATTTAAAAATACGGCAGAATGGGTAACAGGGTTGCATATTTAGCTTAGATTAAGTTGTCACTCAGTTAGGGAAAGGTGGGTTGTTGCAATTGTTGATTTGCAATTCTGATAACCTTTTTTTTTCCTATAAATGAGAGGGGGAAACAAATGTTTGATTATTTTTCTTGTAATAACAGGGTTGAAATGTTGAGCATTACAGATACACTCCTAACCTTGTTTGTGTAAAAATTTAATCATATTATTTGTTGTATTATACATGGGTTCAAGTCATACTTTTTATATGATTTTATTTTCTACTTATTTTATGAGGTTTGCAATTTATTTCAACCCTGTTACTTTAATTTAGGACCATTCTAAATACAATTTAAAACCCTAATTTGTGTTTATTTTGCTATAGAAATAAACAAAATTAATAATGTTTATAAAATGTATTAACTCTATAAAATATATTTAAAAATACGGCAGAATGGGTAACAGGGTTGCATATTTAGCTTAAATTAAGTTGTTACTCAGTTGGGGAAAGGTAGGTTGTTCCAATTGTTGATTTGCAATTCTGATAGCCTTTTATTTCCTATAAATGAGAGGGGGGAAAAAAAAGTTTGATTATTTTTCTTGTAATAACAGGGTTGAAATGCTGAGCATTACAGATACACTCCTAACCTTGTTTGTGTAAAAATTAAATCATATTATTTGTTGTATTATGCATGGGTTAAAGTCATACTTTTTATATGATTTTATTTTCTACTTATTTTATGAGGTTTGCAATTTATTTCAACCCTGTTACTTTAATTTAGGACCAGCCTAAATACAGTTTAAAACCTTAATTTGTGTCATTTTGTTATTTTCTAGAATTAAACACAAAATAACATTTATAAAATGTACAAATCTGTAGCAGAATGGGTAACAGGGTTGCATATTTAGCCTAAATTTAGCTGTCAAATTCCTGTAAATTAAAGAAAAGATTTGTTTTATCAGTTTTTTGTTTGTTTGTTTGTTTGTTTTCTTGTAATAAAAGGGTTGAAATGTTGAGCTTGACAATTGCACACTATTTGTGTAAAAACAAAATGAGATAATTTGTCATCTAATAGATGCATCCAACTTATACTTTTTGGGTCACAATTTTATGGTCCCATTTTTAAATGGGGTAAAGTGATGCAGTAACGGGGATGATTATGTAAATATTGTTTATGCTAATTAAACACAGACTTTAATTGTCTACCTTATTTTGTTGTCCAAAAATCACAATATATTTAATG